>NC_050188.1:29945860-30145860 GCF_008315115.2 Sander lucioperca
TGTACCACGTGATACAAAGTCATTGAGCCGCCGTACAAAAACCTCTCACTGTAGAGAGACACGGCTCTCTGACTTTGTCAGACTGAACTAAACCTACAAGCCTCAAGATGCTACTTTACCATTAAAGTTGGTAATAATGATTTATCCTCTGATTCAATATTTCATTGTCTTTACAATGAACTTTTGATTTTCTATTTCGAAAGCAATCTTTTGCCTCTTAGAGTGATATATTACTTTAAAAATGATGGATTAATATTTCAAAAAAAGAAAAGTAATCGTGCAGAAAGTAAAGGAAGAAAAATAGCTCCTGAAATAATGTTTTTTAAAAGTTTGACTTACTTCCAACATTCAGTCTGGTTCCTCCACCAAAAGTCAACCACAGTGATACAAAGTCATTGAGCCGCCGTACAAAAACCTCTCACTGTAGAGAGACACGGCTCTCTGACTTTGACACAAACAAACTCACCAAAATGAGGCTGTTTGTAAAATCTTGTCAGATAAAAAGAAAACTGACAATAACACAGTGCTGCAGATTCATAGAAAACATGCTTTTTATTCATATTGATTTAAAATTAAGTGTATATTTTTCATTTATATTGTCTATTTTCAATTACAGAAGAAATTAGATTAATTTTGTTGTCCACCTCAGTGGAAATGTGTGTTTGGCTTTTCCCAGAGTACAGCAAATGTTCATACAATGCACATAACACAGCACACCATTAAAAACATACAGAATATGCAAAATACAATATAAAATAGTACAAATGGGAAGGTGGCAGCAAATAAGTCTCATAAAAATACAAGAGAGCAAATCTTAAAAAGTAACAAGTGTTCTCTGATGCAGTCATTCTGTGTTCAATGTCTGTATGTCATAGGGAATAAAATACTTCTTTTATATGTTCCAGCTGGTCCTGGGAAGCCTAAATCTAACATTTGGAAGATTTGTCAAGAAGTCAAAGTGTTATTGAAAGATCCTAATCAATGATCAGATAAAGTGATTGATCCATTGATGAACAGCATCATCAGAGTAATCCAAGTCCCTGTTGGAGTCAGTCAGAGCATTTCCATAGAGAGCCACTTTGCATCAGCAGCACCATGCTCCAGTGCTCTGGGAGAGTTTATAGTCCTGAGAGTTGAACACTGGATGACTGACAGCTGTCCTTCATGACAACAGAAGACACAGAAATCCTCCTCATCAAAAACATGACTTTGATCTCCGTCCTCATCTGGACTCTCCTCTGCTGCTGCTTCACAGGTAAAGTCCAGAGAATCAAACTCCTCTCCTCTATCAACATCCGTCCCTCTGAAATGAAGACGACTAAACCGTGACGCTGCTTTATGTTTTTGTCTCTGTGTCCTCAGAGTCCAGCGGTCAGTACACAGTGACTCAGCCTGGAGCAGTGAGCTCTGCTCTGGGAGGCTCCGTCTCCATCAGCTGTAGGATCAGTCAGAGTATTTATTCTAGCTGGTTAGCCTGGTACCAACAGAGAGATGGAGAAACTCCTAAACTGCTCATTTACTATATTAGCAATCGACAATCAGGGATTCCAGATCGTTTTACAGGCAGTGGATCAAACTCTGACTTCACTCTGACCATCAGTGGAGTCCAGACTGAAGATGCAGCAGTTTACTACTGTCAGAGTGGTCACTATCCCAACAGTCAGTATGTGTTCACACAGTGAAAAAGCGTCGTACAAAAACCTCCCTCAGTCAGACTGAACAGAAACTGAACTGACTGCTGCAGCTGGAAGCTACTGCAGATACTGATACACTTCACTGAGGACACACACACACACACACACACACACACACACACACACACACACACATTCAAGTGGCCACAACGAAAGGGAGACACACCATCATCAAGTGTGAGAGGAGCAAAGCTGCAGCAGAGTGGAGAGTCAGCCAGAGAGAGGGCTGCACTGCATCCAGACTTAAATAACCTCCTGCTACTGGGAACATCCTCAGCTGTTCCCAGTTGCTCTAACCATCACCTGCAGAGAGAGCACAGACAGCTGAATCACACAGCTAACTCAAGATGACACCATCCATTTATATCACGTTACAATCTCATGTTCTTATCTGATTCAAGCCGAAAAAATCAAGAAGTCAACTTGAAACTAAAAAATTATAATAAATAAATCTATAATCACATCTATATAAAGTTTATGCAAAAACACATTTTCCCATACATGCAACTCAAAAACGCAACAAATTTACTGAGACCAAAAGTTAATTCTTGAATTATTTCTTCTCAGGCTCTGCAGTTTACCCAGATTCATGATACTCTATAGACACATCTAAAATCAATTCAACATAGTAAACACTTAATTTATGAGATACATATATTATAAATATAAAATATTGAAATAATCAGCTTTCCTACAAAACCAAATTTAAAATGACTCCAATGAAGAAGTTTCTGAAGTCACATAAGCTTTAAAGAATTTGGAATAAATGATGGATTTACTTCTATCTTGTCTGAGTCACATTAATGATTATCTGATTAGTTTTGTGTTTTCCAAATATATTAAACATGCTATTATATTACCTTATAGTTTCTTTCTCGAGGAATTTCCAGGCAGTTTTACATTAAACTCAGTTGAGTTTAACATTTCTAGATTAATGGAACTATTAAGACAGAGATATCTGTTTCTTTTACAATAACAGACGTGGAAACAACTGATTTGATGAAAAGTACTTTATTGTGTTAAAATAATCAAAATTAAAACATGCAACACACTTTATCAATGAAACATGTAATTAGACAGTGAGTGAGGGAAAGAGATAAACAGAGAGAGAGTTACAGACTGAGATCAGTATCAGAGTGAAACCAGTAGCAGAGTCCCAGTGAGTCAGGTCAGGACTGGGAACACTGGTCTCTCCTCAGTGTCTCTGAGAGTGGAGTCTGGGAGCCCTGGGTGGCCTCACAGGTCACAGAGCCCACCTTCTCCCACTGGTCTGCAGGGAGCCTCAGGGTGCTGCTCCAGCTGTATTTGCCGTCCTTCTCCAGCACCCCGGGGCTCCTGCTCTCCTCCCAGCTGCTGCTGCTGCTGCTGCTGCTGCCGTCCACCTTCCAGGCCAGACTCCAGTCTGAGGGGAAGCCCTTGTTGGCCAGGCACATGAGCGTGGCCTTCCCCTTCAGCAGCTCCTCTCTGGAGGGGGGCAGCACCGTCAGGGTGGGACGGACATCACCTAGGAGACACCAATCAGATTAGAGGACAGGGACCACACAGCTGTCAATCAACCAGCAGCCACTTGGACACCTTTACTGTGTGAGAGTTGGTTTTCTCCTTTAAGGAGTTTCTGTCAGATGGTTTTTCTGCTCCACCAGTCACTCACTCACACATTGTTTCACTTCCCTTTAAGAAGCCTCTCATGTAAATCAGCACAGAGAGAATCATCTACACAATGAGCTGATATATATCAAACTATACACTGGAAATAAAATGTCAACTTTTGGACAAATCTTTAAACCTCCAAATCAAGATCATCAACAACCTAACTATACATGACTTTAAAGTATTTAGTGGAATAGAAACAAATCCAGAAAATGAGCTGACAACATCAAATGTTCTTCATGTGATTTTGATCATCATTACCAAACTGTTCAAATAGTTTTCAAACTTTGAAACAATACATGACACAGTAAAGAGATGTTGCACATTTTCAAATACCGATCTTTATCTTTGCTCTGTTCAATTGTTTGAATATTTGAATCTTCATTTGCTTTAAACAGTTATCATTGATGTGGAAAATTAAAAATTATTCTTGTAGAACCGTTTTTCAGTTTTATCTTTTCCACACTTCAAGTCATTTAAATTTCAGTTTGACAGAAATGTGTAAAGAAATGTTTAGTGAAGCTGCTCTGAGTTAGTCTCCACGATAAAGGAGGAGAAATAAAACATGAATACTAAAAGTAAATAAAAAGATATTTTATCTACTGTAAACAGAATTTAAAACATTACTTTACAATATTTACAATATAGTTTTTAGTATTTGTGCAGAAACTTACTTCCAACATTCAGTCTGGTTCCTCCACCAAAAGTCCACCACAGTGATACAAAGTCATTGAGCCGCCGTACAAAAACCTCTCACTGTAGAGAGACACGGCTCTCTGACTTTGACACAAACAAACTCACCAAAATGAGGCTGTTTGTAAAATCTTGTCAGATAAAAAGAAAACTGACAATAACACAGTGCTGCAGATTTCCTTAATGCATGTTTTTGGTACATGTCAAATGACTGTGATTTCTTCTCTTGAAATTAATTTAAATAAGACAGAAGACATTAGATTAGATTGACTTTATTGTCCACCTCAGTGGCCTTCTCCCAAATTATAGCAAAGGTAAATACAATGCACATAACACAGCACACCATTAAAAACATATAATATACAGAATACAATATACAATAGTGTAAATGGGCAGGTAGCAGCAGATAAGTTCTAAAAATAATTCAAGAAAGCAAATCTTATAAAACAACAAGTGTTCCCTGATGCAGTAATTATGTGTTCAATGGCTGTATGACATAGGGAATAAAATACTTCTTGTAAATGTTCCAGCAGGTCCATGGGACCCTAAATCTAACATTTACTATACTCTGATAAAGTGATTGATCCATTGATGAACAGCATCATCAGAGTAATCCAAGTCCCTGTTGGAGTCAGTCAGAGCATTTCCATAGAGAGCCACTTTGCATCAGCAGCACCATGCTCCAGTGCTCTGGGAGAGTTTATAGTCCTGAGAGTTGAACACTGGATGACTGACAGCTGTCCTTCATGACAACAGAAGACACAGAAATCCTCCTCATCAAAAACATGACTTTGATCTCCGTCCTCATCTGGACTCTCCTCTGCTGCTGCTTTACAGGTAAAGTCCAGAGAATCAAACTCCTCTCCTCTATCAACATCCGTCCCTCTGAAATGAAGACGACTAAACCGTGACGCTGCTTTATGTTTTTGTCTCTGTATCCTCAGAGTCCAGAGGCCAGGTCACAGTGACTCAGCCTGGAGCAGTGAGCTCTGCTCTGGGAGGCTCCGTCTCCATCAGCTGTAGGACCAGTCAGAATATTTACGATTCCTACAGTTTAGCCTGGTACCAACAGAGAGATGGAGAAACTCCTAAACTGCTCATTTATAGTATTAGCACTCGACAATCAGGGATTCCAGCTCGTTTTACAGGCAGTGGATCAAACTCTGACTTCACTCTGACCATCAGTGGAGTCCAGACTGAAGATGCAGCAGTTTACTACTGTCAGAGTTTTCACTATCCCAACAGTCAGTATGTGTTCACACAGTGAAAAAGCGTCGTACAAAAACCTCCCTCAGTCAGACTGAACAGAAACTGAACTGACTGCTGCAGCTGGAAGCTACTGCAGAGACTGATACACTTCACTGAGGACACACACACACACACACACACACACACACACACACATTTGTTTGATAGTAAAGACTACAGAGTTCTCTTTCTGTGTTGATAATCAGAAGTTAAATTCACATCACTACAGTTGTATTTCCAAAGATTGAGTAGACAATAGTAACAGTGGAGATCTTGTACCTCCATGATTTATTTCATTGTAAATTGAACTCCTGGTTTCTTCCATCAAGAAATGCATCATCTGGTCATCTCAGACTTCTCATCTCAGAGTCACACGTCATCAAATCAGCAGCAGCTTTTCTTGCTCCACTCACTCCTCTTTTACATGTACAGAAAAGTTAAATCCACAGTTTGGAGTTCATGAAAATATTTTACTTCAGTAAATGCTCTTACCAAGAGAAATAAAAGACACAAGCATTTAAACACTTCATCCAAACTACAAGAACTCCAGAACATATATTCTGACCTGCTCATATGTGTGGAGCCGTGCAGATAATTCTGTTTTTATGTACCGACACTTATGCTGTCACCCAAATATAGTGGACATGAATTATTTTCATAGTGATCAATACCAAAAATATACTTGAAAGATTTTAAAACAACTTCCTTTGTAGAAATAATGTCCTGGTTATTTTAGAAACTCCACAGACCAGGGGTGATTCTAGGATCTGACCTTTGGGGGGGCTCTGTCCCTAATGAGCAGTTTATAGCAGTTAAGCTAGGGGGGGTCCATGGGCATGCCCACGTAAGATTTTTTTTTTTAAACCCTTAAATCATGACTTCTGGTGAGTTTTGGGGAAAGAGACAGATTGAAACATGCAATTAAGACAAACTATCAACAGATTCAATTCATCTGCTGTGAAAAAAAGATGGCAACTATAAAGCATGATTATTGCAGCACATACCCAGAGGTGTCGGACTGGGGGGGAAAAGGGGACTGAGTACCAAAATGCTAGAATGAATAGCTGTGGATGCAGGAGGGGCCCATAGAAAATGCTTTTCTAAGGGCCTAGAATGTTGAGCTACGCCCCTGCACAAACCTTGAACTGGTAAAATAAGCCTCAACATATTTTTAGACAGGATTATTAATGTTTGTTTCTGCTGTTAATTTTCAACTTTTTCATATACATCATTGATATAAACTGATATGGTTATACAGCTAAATGATGAATAATCTAATCTAATAATGCCTCTGAACCAGATGGGGAAAATCCAACATCTCTTTTTCTTAAGAGCCTGGGCCTGATAATAAAAGCATTTACTCTAATACAACAACTACATTATATGATAAGTAAGACATCAATAAATCTGAGAAGACCAACTTTAATGATGAGCCACAAAACAATATTATGCAATACAGGAAATAAATCAGAGGCCAGTGACTAATATGTATCATATGTATTGTACTGTACTGCCCTTCTCCCTCTCTATTCTCCTCACTCCTTTGTGTTGTCAACCAGAAAGCAATTGTAATCAACTAATCAACAGAGAATATATCGTGTAGGCTACCAAAGGTTATGAATTCACCTATTTATAACATATGTGAATATGGGGTTGCTGTTCAGTGCAGTGGGATAATGTTAAAGGCTTATCTTATACTTTATCACCTGAACCTGGCTGTTTTCTTTAAAACAAAGAAACGTATATCCATCTATGGGGAAACAGACTGTGAGTCAGGGTTTGTTGTTCCAGTGTTTCAGTTCTGATATGAATGAGTCTGATGATCCGTCAGGTCGAATTATTTATTTTTCATTGTCATGACAGTTAAAAATAAGAAAGTGTCTGGTAGGGAGGTAACTGCAGCAGCGCTAGGCTATTTTTAGCTGCGCTCAAGCCGTTACGGCGGGCTATTAATAGCACACTTTAAAAACTCGTTGTAGGCTACTCCTAAGCTACATTTGCCTACAGTTAGCAATGTTGTCTACGTTGCACAACAAAATGGACTCTGTGGTGAATAAGCTAGGCTAATTCAGATATGATTGCCATCATTGTGATCAGGGAATCAGAGATTGGTTCCACAAATACTACACCTGCAGCCTACTTAACGTGTTCATTCGATTAGATTTATTTTCACTCCATTAGCCATACCTTTTCAGTGGTTGAAAGCAGCCATACTCTGACGACCATTCCCCAAAGTTATCTGTGCAGACTGAAGAGTAGGCGAGGCGCCCTCGTTCAGGGAATCACAGACAGGCTGTTGACTTCAGGCTACAACTGAGCTGAGCCTGTCGTCATTTATCCTATTCCATCGCTAAAATGAGGTTTGCAAAAGTAATAAGGTTTGAGCACTAAACAATTTCACAAAATCACAATGATGAGGACTTTATTTTTCAGGGGGGCTGAAGCACCTCTAAAAATAGCCTAGCGCCGCCTATGATGAAGACTAGTGGTGTCAACAATAATCGATTCAGCAATGCATCGCAATGCGGGGCATACACGATTCAGCATCGATGCGGCAAAGTGCCATAATCGATTATGTCACTGTTTATTTTCTGGCCTTGAGTGGACAATAAGAAAAAGTTGTGAAGTTTCAATTACTTCCGGGGGCATAACAACAACAATCAAGATGGCTGAGGGAGATGACCGCAATAGACGGTTAATTAAAAACGCACCCAAAGCTTGGAAAGCGGACATCTGGGCACATTTCGGATTTTACGAAGTTAATGGGAAACTAGACAAGACTTACGCGGTGTGTAAAACCTGCCACACTAAAATCAAGCACGTTGGCAATACAACTAACTTCACGAACCATGTTGATTGTTGGCATCCTGAGTTGGCTTCAACAACAACAACACAAAAAGTCGACACATCCCAGCCAAGAATTGACGAGTCGCTAGCTCAACGTTGCCACACAACTCCGAGAGAGCAAAGAGGATCACACGATCGGTGGCATGTTTCATAGAGAAGGATCTACGACCCTATTCTGTGGTAGAAAATGCGGGGTTTTGCCACATGCTTAAAACAATTGAGCCCCGTTATAAGCTACCGACAAGAGCTACCTTCACTGATTCTGCGCTTCCCGCATTGTACAAAGAAACCAAAGCAAAGGTAATGGAATCAATGTGTAAAGCCAGTCGTGTAGCCATTACAAGTGACGCCTGGACTTCAGTCGCAACAGAGTCCTATGTAACCATAACAGCACATTATATTAGCGAGGATTGGCAGATTGTATCACATGTGCTTCAGACGAGAGCAGTTTATGAGAGCCACACTGGTGCTCATATGGCGAGGCTACTCTTGGATGTTGTGGAGGAATGGCAGCTAACAGATAAAAGTGTTGTGCTGGTATTACATTTGGTAGTAGGCTAAGCCTACACACTTTATTTTTGGTTTACATTACAATGTATTTCACATCTTTTCAACATATTTTGTTGTATGCAGCTGATGTGATTGGTAGTGTGGTGCCTTAAATAGTAATGCTGTGATGCTGTATGAAGAGGAATCCGCCGACACTGTTCTTGATTATAAAAAGGTTTATTACAAGCAAAGATTCAGCATCAATTTTACAGACTCCATGGAAGGTCTGGAGAACACACCGCCAATATGCATTCTAATTCTACCTTTACATTTCACAGCTTATATGCGATAGCTTAGGTAACATGTTAGATAACCTATGGAACATTCAAGTTGACATAGCATAGGTTAGTGTCCTCTTCAGGGGCTTCCTATAGTTCGTTAACCCCTCAGCATCCAATCCGAGACCTGTCTTTTAAACATCACATCGAAATCACGCCACCAAGAGGTAAATTATTACTCGCTATACTGCCACAGTACCCATGATGAACGTTCTTATTATGACTCAGCACATTTGAGCTTTATACAGACATTAAACCTATAAGTCCATCAGATACTACAGTAGGATCAGGTATATAATTGTCATTGTCTTAAAGCTGCTAAGCTGCTGTTTTGTTGAGAATAGTTGCACTTGACTTTACTACTTGAAAAAAGTTTCACAGTAATAAGTGGTTACTGTGTGTTGCACTGAATATTTGTATTGCTGGGTGCCTGGGTGGTTGTTGTTACAATAGTGTGACTGTGGCTGTTATTGCTCTATTTGATTTCAAATGGTTCTAAAGCAGAGAGAAAAGAAACATTTCTCATTCAAAGCACTGAAAGCAGTGATTTATGTTTTCTTTTTCAGGTTTGAAAATGCCATATCCAATACCCTGTACCATTTTTATTGTATTAATTGACATTTATGTCAAAGATACAGGAGAGTGATAATACACACATAGCAGCCAATGAAATCTGTTGTTCAATATCTGACTGCTTGTATTGCCTCATGAATGATGAAAAATTTGCCTTGTTGTGTGCAGTAGAATTTTGATGCATCGCAATGCATCGTAGAATGGAATGGAATTGAATCGAATCGTTACCTGGTGAATCGTAATCGAATCGAATTGTGAGGGCAGTGCCAATGCACACCCCTAATGAAGACTATGCAGTTTGATAGGTTTAAGTAATTCAACAGAATCAACCAATCCAATTTCTTCATGCATTATATCATGAATGATTTATAAAGTCAGTGTTCTCAGCACTGAAGAGGAAACCCCCTGTCCCTGTTGGAGTCAGTCAGAGCATTTCCATAGAGAGTGGATGGTAACACTTGTGATTAATATATTTGGTACCCCTAAAATAGTTTATGGACTCAAACCAAAGACTCATACGAATGAGCAGTGACACATTCCTAATCAATACTCTGATAAAGTGATTGATCAATTGATGAACAGCATCATCAGAGTAATCCAAGTCCATGTTGGAGTCAGTCAGAGCATTTCCATAGAGAGCCACTTTGCATCAGCAGCACCATGCTCCAGTGCTCTGGGAGAGTTTATAGTCCTGAGAGTTGAACACTGGATGACTGACAGCTGTCCTTCATGACAACAGAAGACACAGAAATCCTCCTCATCAAAAACATGACTTTGATCTCCGTCCTCATCTGGACTCTCCTCTGCTGCTGCTTCACAGGTAAAGTCCAGAGAATCAAACTCCTCTCCTCTATCAACATCCGTCCCTCTGAAATGAAGACGACTAAACCGTGACGCTGCTTTATGTTTTTGTCTCTGTATCCTCAGAGTCCAGAGGCCAGGTCACAGTGACTCAGCCTGGAGCAGTGAGCTCTGCTCTGGGAGGCTCCGTCTCCATCAGCTGTAGGACCAGTCAGAATATTCCTAATTCTAACTGTTTAGCCTGGTACCAACAGAGAGATGGAGAAACTCCTAAACTGCTCATTTACTATACTAGCACTCGACAATCAGGGATTCCAAATCGTTTTACAGGCAGTGGATCAAACTCTGACTTCACTCTGACCATCAGTGGAGTCCAGACTGAAGATGTAGCAGTTTACTACTGTCTGAGTTATCACTATATCAACAGTCAGGATGTGTTCACACAGTGAAAAAGCGTCGTACAAAAACCTCCCTCAGTCAGACTGAACAGAAACTGAACTGACTGCTGCAGCTGGAAGCTACTGCAGAGACTGATACACTTCACTGAGGACACACACACACACACACACACACACACACACACACACACACACACACACACACACACACACACACACACACACACACACACACTTCTTTTTAACCATTAATTTCCTTCATCGCCACTAGAAGTAGAGCTTTCATTTTGGAAGTAAGGGAATATTCTTATAAAACACTTCAAATAAGCTTTTCAATAAAACATAAACGCAATACACAATTAAAAAATACTAAACTACAAATGCCACACTAAACCATTTGTTCCCTATCAAAGGTTTTCACAGTGTCCACTTAAGTCCAACTGGAGAGACTCCCAAAGATCAAAACTCCTGACTTCAGAGCCACAGTCAACTTCACTTATAACTCTGTAGTGAGAAAATAAAAAAAAAACCCTGATCAAGACTTTTAGGACCTCCTCTTTATATTGACCTGTATAATCTCTTTGATATTGGAGGGTGCCTGACCATGTAGGGCTCTAAAAGAGATAACAGGTATCTTGAAATTGATTCTTAATTTACTCGGGAGCCTGTGAAAAAAATCGAGACAGATGTGATATGCGACCTCTTCAAGGACCTGGTAAAAAGCCTCTGAACAACCCTCTGGACCTGTTGTTAGTGGTTCATGGACGTGAAAGACAAGTAGAAATGGAGTAACAACAGTCTAAATAGATGAAAGAAATGTAGAAATGATCATCCTCATCTTAGCTCGAGGCATAGTGGGCCAAAGTTTAACAATGAATAAGTCAAAAGTCAACAAGGTCAACAGAATCATAGGAAAACTGTATTAACTGAAATTTAATAATTAATAGGAAATGCATTTCAAGCATCTTTTCAGAGTGACACCACCATCAAACAGTCTGTACGCCGATGATTCTCAATTTTACATGACAAAACATGTTCTCTTCTTCATGTCCATCATGTGATCAGTCATTAAAGCAACTCTTCTGTCTGTCTGTTCTCCTCTTTCAATTTTTAAAAAGTATCAATTATAGAATTTGGAGTTCACCTTTTTACCAAACTTAAATTAAGTATTTAAATTAAAGTAGATTCCCTGGCTAAAAGAAATAAAGTAAAACAGAATCCATTGTCTCAATCATCCACTAAATGATTATCTGCAGAATGAATAAACATTATCACAACCTATTTCCTGCTATGAATCCTGTCATCCCACACTCAGGAGTGCATTGAATAGATATCTGGTACCTCGTTAACCACCTGTAGTAAAAAACTAACTCTAGATGTAAAAATACCCAAAAACAGAATCAACTTTCTGTACTTGCTTGGTGGAATCTAAATGAAGTTTTTATGACAAGATTTGACCATTCATCCGTAGCCCATTATGTAGTGAAACATTTAATTAGTCAAAGTAAAAGGGGAAACAGCATGACATGTTGAGGACAGCTACAGTTCACTGACTCTGTGTGTTTGCATATGTGTCCTGCCTCTCTGCTCCCAGCCGTTAAGAGGCCAGTGTTGATCAGTGACTGTCCAGGACTTTCAGAGACACTGACACGCCGGCAGCATGATGATGATGTCACTGTTTCTACTGCTGGCCACCCTGGGGCTCCTTGTTCAGGGTGAGACTCTCTTCTGAAAACTTTGCTTCAGGATGCAACCAGGTTCACCTCAATGATGTTCTGCTTTGATGGAGAAACACTGGAACAAGCAGCATTTACCTTCTTCCATCTCTTCTCCATGTTAAAGAAATGAGACTCTTCTGTTTGGATGTTGATCATCTTTCTCCAAGCTGGATTTGTCTCAATAACTCTTCTGCTCTTTTTCATGTTTTCCAGGTTCATCAGGAGAAATCATCCTGACTCAGTCTCCTGGATCTCAGTCTGTTGCTCCAGGACAGTCTGTCTCTATCAGATGTAAAGCCAGTTCAAGTGTTAGTACTTGCCTTCACTGGTACCTTCAGAAACCTGGAGAATCTCCTAAACTCTTAATTAGGTATGCTACAACTCGTCACTCTGGAGCTTCCGACCGTTTCAGTGGAAGTGGATCTGGAACTGACTTCACTCTGACCATCAGTGGAGTTCAGACTGAAGATGCAGGAGATTATTATTGTCAGCAGTGTAACAGTTGGCCGTTCACACAGTGATACAACGTCGTACAAAAACCTCCTCAGCTGGAGAGGAACTGATCTGACTCAACAGCTGCACAGAAACTACAACACTACATGATTTATTAACATACATTTATAAGTTAGACCACAATAACACTTTCAGCATGAACACATTTTGTATATTTCTGTTAAATATAGTTTTAGGACTATTTTTGTGCTGTTTGTGGGTTAATATAAATTTGCTCAATGTCAGAATCACAACTGTATAATTTCAGCTCTTTTAACAACATAGTCTAAGTATCAAATCAAATAATAAATCAATTTAGATTTAGGTAAAAATAGCTAATAAATGCTTAATTTGTACTTTTTATGTTGCTTTGAAAATGCCAGAAACTTGATATTGTCAAACTCAAAGAAAAGTAATTTCAGCTTTTTTTTATTATTTTTTTTCCAAATAGTTTTTTTTATAGAATTTTTAAATTTTAACAAAAAGTGACACCACATATTGAACAAAGTGAACACAGCATGGTGGAACTGATATGTCACTTCCCCTCAAGTCCCCTATACACCCACAAACCAACCCAGTACAGGTCCAAAATGGGGACAGACAACACAGACCCATGCACACTGACAGACACACACCAGTAAGGACACACAACATCCAAAATATCAAAGTAAAAAAGATAGACAAATTAAAAGAGATAGAGAGGATAGAAAACAAAAAGTGTGTGTGTGTGTGTGTGGGGGGGGGGGGGGGGGGGGGGGGGGGGGCAGCTGGCGTCAAATGCAGCAGTTCAGAAGGAGCTCAGTTCAAAAAATTTCAGCTTTTAACAAAACTTTAATTTATTTCATGTTGTTTTAAATTATGAAGTCTACTTGATGCATTTTATTAAACTCAAATATCAATGACACTATGCAATTCATCACTCAGACATTCTGTTGTTGTAGTTAATTAGATAATCTTGACAACTATGATACAGCACAGTTCAGTACAGAGTAAGACACTACAATTATTTGTTTTCCAAAATCTTCACATAGATTTTTAAAAACCTAATGATCTGACCCTGAGACAAACTCAGATATAAGATGCTGATCATTTCATACTTCACAAATGAATTGCCATAAATTCTTCTCAAATGTAGTTTACTAAGATTCTTTATACTTTCTGGACATTTCTAAAAAGCTTTCAACATGAGAGTTATAGTAGTCTATAGACACATCTAAAAACAATTCAACATAGTAAACACTTCATTTATGAGATGCCTAGTATATCTGAATTTCCTATATATTATAAATATATATTCCTAAATATTGAAATAATCACCTTTCCTACAAAACCAAATTTAAAATCACTCCAATGAAGAAGTTTCTGAAGTCACATCAGCTTTAAAAAATTTGGAATAAATGATGGATTTACTTCTATCTTGTCTGGGTCACATTAATGATTATCTGATTAGATTAGTATTTTCAAAATATATTAAACATGCTATTATATTACCTTGTAGTTTCTTTCTCGAGGAATTTCCAGGCAGTTTTACATTAAACTCAGTTGAGTTTAACATTTCTAGATTTATGGAACTATTAAGACAGATATGTCTGTTTCTTTTAGAATAACAGACATGGAAACAACTGATTTGATGAAAAGTACTTTATTGTGTTAAAATAATCAAAATTAAAACATGCAACACACGTTTTCAATGAAACCTGTAATTAGAGAGTGAGTGAGGGAAAGAGATAAACAGAGAGAGAGTTACAGACTGAGATCAGTATCAGAGTGAAACCAGTAGCAGAGTCCCAGTGAGTCAGGTCAGGACTGGGAACACTGGTCTCTCCTCAGTGTCTCTGAGAGTGGAGTCTGGGAGCCCTGGGTGGCCTCACAGGTCACAGAGCCCACCTTCTCCCACTGGTCTGCAGGGAGCCTCAGGGTGCTGCTCCAGCTGTATTTGCCGTCCTTCTCCAGCACCCCGGGGCTCCTGCTCTCCTCCCAGCTGCTGCTGCTGCTGCTGCTGCTGCTGCTGCTGCTGCCGTCCACCTTCCAGGCCAGACTCCAGTCTGAGGGGAAGCCCTTGTTGGCCAGGCACATGAGCGTGGCCTTCCCCTTCAGCAGCTCCTCACTGGAGGGGGGCAGCACCGTCAGGGTGGGACGGACATCACCTAGGAGACACCAATCAGATTAGAGGACAGGGACCACACAGCTGTCAATCAACCAGCAGACACTTGGACACCTTTACTGTGTGAGAGTTGGTTTTCTCCTTTAAGGAGTTTCTGTCAGATGGTTTTTCTGCTCCACCAGTCACTCACTCACACATTGTTTCACTTCCCTTTAAGAAGCCTCTCATGTAAATCAGCACAGAGAGAATCATCTACACAATGAGCTGATATATATCAAACTATACACTGGAAATAAAATGTCAACTTTTGGACAAATCTTTAAACCTCCAAATCAAGATCATCAACAACCTAACTATACATGACTTTAAAGTATTTAGTGGAATAGAAACAAATCCAGAAAATGAGCTGACAACATCAAATGTTCTTCATGTGATTTTGATCATCATTACCAAACTGTTCAAATAGTTTTCAAACTTTGTAACAATACATGACACAGTAAAGAGATGTTGCACATTTTCAAATACCGATCTTTATCTTTGCTCTGTTCAATTGTTTGAATATCTGAATCTTCATTTGCTTTAAACAGTTATCATTGATGTGGAAAATGAAAAATGAATCTTGTAGAACAGTTTTTCAGTTTTATCTTTTCCACACTTCAAGTCATTTAAATTTCAGTTTGACAGAAATGTGTAAAGAAATGTTTAGTGAAGCTGCTCTGAGTTAGTCTCCACGATAAAGGAGGAGAAATAAAACATGAATACTAAAAGTAAATAAAAAGATATTTTATCGACTGTAAACTGAACTAAAACATTACTTTACAATATTCACTATATAGTTTTTAGTATTTGTGCAGAAACTTACTTCCAACATTCAGTCTGGTTCCTCCACCAAAAGTTCTCCACAGTGATACAAAGTCATTGAGCCGCCGTACAAAAACCTCTCACTGTAGAGAGACACGGCTCTCTGACTTTGACACAAACAAACTCACCAAAATGAGGCTGTTTGTAAAATCTTGTCAGATAAAAAGAAAACTGACAATAACACAGTGCTGCAGATTTCCAGAATTTCCTTTTTATTCATATTGATTTCAAATTAAGTGTATATTGTCTGTTTATATCATCTATTTTCAATTATAGAAGAAATTATATTAATTTTGTTGTTCACCTCAGTGGAAATTTGTCTTTTCCCAGAGTACAGCAAATGTTCATACAATGCACATAACACAGCACACCATTAAAAACATAGAGAATATGCAAAATACAATATAAAATAGTACAAATGGGAAGGTGGCAGCAAATAAGTTTCATAAAAAATACAAGAGAGCAAATCTTAAAAAGTAACAAGTGTTCTCTGATGCAGTCATTCTGTGTTCAATGGCTGTATGGTATAGAGAATAAAATACTTCTTTTATATGTTCCAGCTGGTCCTGGGAAGCCTAAATCTCCCTCTTTTGGACTACAGATGGAAATTAGCCTTTGGGCTATAATCTGGCACTTTTTAAGTGTACTTCTGTATATGTTCATCAAATGTGCATTGTCCTGAAATAATAAATAAAAAATAAAAAATAAATAAATAAATAAATAAATAAATAAATAAAATCTAACATTTGGAAGATTTGTCAATAAGTCAAAGTGTTATTGAAAGATCCTAATCAATGATCAGATAAAGTAATTGATCCATTGATGAACAGCATCATCAGAGTAATCCAAGTCCCTGTTGGAGTCAGTCAGAGCATTTCCATAGAGAGCCACTTTGCATCAGCAGCACCATGCTCCAGTGCTCTGGGAGAGTTTATAGTCCTGAGAGTTGAACACTGGATGACTGACAGCTGTCCTTCATGACAACAGAAGACACAGAAATCCTCCTCATCAAAAACATGACTTTGATCTCCGTCCTCATCTGGACTCTCCTCTGCTGCTGCTTCACAGGTAAAGTCCAGAGAATCAAACTCCTCTCCTCTATCAACATCCGTCCCTCTGAAATGAAGACGACTAAACCGTGACGCTGCTTTATGTTTTTGTCTCTGTATCCTCAGAGTCCAGAGGCCAGGTCACAGTGACTCAGCCTGGAGCAGTGAGCTCTGCTCTGGGAGGCTCCGTCTCCATCAGCTGTAGGACCAGTCAGAATGTTCATGTTTATGGTTTTAGCAGCTACAATTGTTTAGCCTGGTACCAACAGAGAGATGGAGAAACTCCTAAACTGCTCATTAACTCTGCTACTTATCGAGAATCAGAGACTCCAAGTCGTTTTACAGGCAGTGGATCAAACTCTGACTTCACTCTGACCATCAGTGGAGTCCAGACTGAAGATGCAGCAGTTTACTACTGTCAGAGTTTTCATGTTATCAACAGTCAGTATGTGTTCACACAGTGAAAAAGCGTCGTACAAAAACCTCCCTCAGTCAGACTGAACAGAAACTGAACTGACTGCTGCAGCTGGAAGCTACTACAGAGACTGATACACTTCACTGAGGACACACACACACACACACACACACACACACACACACACACACACACACACACACACACACACACACACACACACACACTTGTTTGATAGTAAAGACTACAGAGTTCTCTTTCTGTGTTGATAATCAGAAGTTAAATTCACATCACTACAGTTGTATTTCCAAAGATTGAGTAGACAATAGTAACAGTGGAGATCTTGTACCTCCATGATTTATTTCATTGTAAATTGAACTCCTGGTTTCTTCCATCAAGAAATGCATCATCTGGTCATCTCAGACTTCTCATCTCAGAGTCACACGTCATCAAATCAGCAGCAGCTTTTCTTGCTCCACTCACTCCTCTTTTACATGTACAGAAAAGTTCAATCCACAGTTTGGAGTTCATGAAAATATTTTACTTCAGTAAATGCTCTTACCAAGAGAAATAAAAGACACAAGCATTTAAACACTTCATCCAAACTACAAGAACTCCAGAACATATATTCTGACCTGCTCATATGTGTGGAGCCGTGCAGATAATTCTGTTTTTATGTACCGACACTTATGATAGTAAGGATCCTTACTAAAAGTGTACGTACGCCCGAAAGCCAAACATGGCGTACGCCAAAAAAAATTCAGATTTATAAAACCGTGTGTACGCACATCTGTAGGCAATGTTCCTTTTATAAATCAGAGATTACCTACAAGTGTGCATACGTGAATCAGCCTCTTATCCCACCCTGAACACGCCCATTTTTAACCATAAATAGTCAATGCAAAGCACCTCATGAATGCTGATCAGTATGTTAATGACCCTGGCAGTTGTTCTTTTGTGACACCGAATCATGACGACTGGCTGGGAAAAAGCAAAACACTACTCAGACGCTGGTGAATTGCTGTAAATTGAAGTATAATTTTGGCCTGTTCTCGCACAGTGTAGGGAAACCTGATTTATAGACAACCTATATTAATAATACCTTACAACATGGCAGGCATTACCGCGGACAGCTTCGATATACCAGACCTATATGATAACATTTAACAGAACTATATATTATATCCAAACAAACCTTACTCATAAAGTTGAAGATTGTAATATTTATAAAAAAAAACACGATGGCCCCCAGAGTGGCGAGGACCTGTATTTGGACCGGGATGGCACCGTTCCGGCGCGTTGCCCTCTCTACTGGACCCAATTCAGTACATAGATCCAAGAGCTCAGCTTTAGGAAATCTAAATCAGCATATTAGCCAGTCATCATCATGGTCCCTGAAGTCTCTTTCTCTCCTGATTCTTCCATCACCGTAGTCCTCCTGCAGTGCCAGCAGTGCCATCATGCAGCATTACGCATGAAAGTATTTATATGTTTACAACTATTTGCGATTGTTAACACCTTGCCAAAATCACAGCATCAACTTGTGGTATCCCCCACCCCGAGATACAATGTAAAGACGAAAGTCTAATAGGCAAACACACTTTTCTTCATGCAGGTTTTGTTACGAACAATTTTAAAGTTCTGACCGATAACGAGGACATTAAGGGTAACAATTGCGTGAGAGCTTTACGGCTGTATTTTCAGACTTTGTCATTTGATGATATATGCACAGTTTTATAGACTGATATTTAGTTATTAACACTGTGTTCTGCAGTTATCTAATGCTAGGGTATTTGATGCTATCCTGTATTCCATGCAGTCGGGCCATCTCCTCCTCCTGTGCTCTGTAGCGGACAATGTGACGGTGAGACAGTGCCGATTACACATTAAGAAAACATTTTTAATTAAGATTTGAGTTGGAGGTGTTTATGGAACACTTAGCACTCAGTACAAGCACAAATAGCACTGCTGGATTTAATCTTCATGGTAACGTGGATGATATGGAGTGAAAAAATGTGCGTGAGGCATCAAAATTTGAAAATATTACGAGTAACACATGGGTCACATTCTGCACATTCTGCCGTCAATTTTGTTTTTTATAAATCACAACCTTTGCGTGGGAAGTGGCGTACGCACATTTTCAGCCCAGTTTTGTGCATACGCTACGTTTATAAATGAGACCCCTGGTTATTTTAGAAACTCCACAGACTTCACTATCAACAGTTTTTACCAGAACTACTTTCTATCAAAGAAATAGACCCTATCAAACCCACTGTGATGTGGCAGTTATGGACAGTGCCACTACACAAAAAAATATAAATTTGAATATTCAAAACAAGTCAAAGGTTTTCTATAAGACATGACATCACATGTTATACCAAGAATCATTTTAAAGTCTTTGTGACAAAGAGTGAGAAAGGTCATTAATCATAATGACTTGTTCTTCTGTGTCACATTGTTCATGTTTGTCAGGGCTTGTTTGAGGGAAACAGATGTTCTGCATTAGGGCTGATTACTGAAATGTCGACATACTCAAACAAGTGTTCTCTCATTCTCTGTCAACCCTGAAAAAAAGATTTTAGATCAATAAAACAAGTGCACAGATCCTTGTTGGTAGAATCTGTTGTTTTGCATTTTAATTTCTACATTTCACACCAGTAGTTGTGTGTATGGATCTTAAATGAGAACACAAATGCACATTGGCTGTGTGATGAAGACTATGCAGTTTAATAGGTTTTAGTAATTCAACAGAAAACCAATCCAATTTCTCAATTTCTTTATGCATTATATCATGAATAGTTTATAAAGTCAGTGTTCTCAGCACTGAAGAGGAAACACCCTGTCCCTGTTGGAGTCAGTCAGAGCATTTCCATAGAGAGCCACTTTGCATCAGCAGCACCATGCTCCAGTGCTCTGGGAGAGTTTATAGTCCTGAGAGTTGAACACTGGATGACTGACAGCTGTCCTTCATGACAACAGAAGACACAGAAATCCTCCTCATCAAAAACATGACTTTGATCTCCGTCCTCATCTGGACTCTCCTCTGCTGCTGCTTCACAGGTAAAGTCCAGAGAATCAAACTCCTCTCCTCTATCAACATCCGTCCCTCTGAAATGAAGACGACTAAACCGTGACGCTGCTTTATGTTTTTGTCTCTGTATCCTCAGAGTCCAGAGGCCAGGTCACAGTGACTCAGCCTGGAGCAGTGAGCTCTGCTCTGGGAGGCTCCGTCTCCATCAGCTGTAGGACCAGTCAGGATGTTTATGCTTCTAACTGGTTAGCCTGGTACCAACAGAGAGATGGAGAAACTCCTAAACTGCTCATTTATAATGCTGATGAGCGAGAATCAGGGATTCCAGATCGTTTTACAGGCAGTGGAGAAGAGTCTGACTTCACTCTGACCATCAGTGGAGTCCAGACTGAAGATGCAGCAGTTTACTACTGTCAGAGTTTTCACTGGATCAACAGCCAGTATGTGTTCACACAGTGAAAAAGCGTCGTACAAAAACCTCCCTCAGTCAGACTGAACAGAAACTGAACTGACTGCTGCAGCTGGAAGCTACTGCAGAGACTGATACACTTCACTGAGGACACACACACACACACACACACACACACACACACACACACACACACACACACACACACACGCACACACCGTAAGACTATACTGTATACTATAAAATTAACTTTTTGTTCCACAATGTGTGTGAAAAACATCCATGGATGTTATTGAACAAACAACTCAGCAAGGTTCCTAAAACACTAATCCCTTTAAGTAAATCATTTAATTGTAGTAAAACCAAAGAGATCCTCCCAGTCCTTCTTGACCTAGACATTAGTTTATCTGCTATTTAAAAGCTTTATTGACACAGGGACAAGTTAATGTTTACATCTATTTACAACATCTCCTCAGTTTTTTTAACATTCAGAAAAAGGTGTTTGTCATCACACCATTTTACAAACCTCTGAATCTCTGAAAGGTAGTTAGATAGATCACTGTCCTTTTTTATTAATGCTAGGATGGCAGTATCATCAGAAGATGTAATGATATAGTTGTTGGGATTCTAGCTTCTATACTCATCTGTGTAAAGGGTAAAAAGGACAGGTGAACTGACGCAACCCTGGGGGGCTCCGGTGCTTAAAGTTCTCCACTCTGAGAGAGTACCATTAACACTGACCTGCTGTTTACCATTCGTTAGAAACCAGTGGTACCACCTAATAATGAGGGATGGACATTAAGGTCATTCAGCTTTTTAATGAATAGGTGTTGCTGTACCGTATTAAATGCTGAACTGAAATCTACAAATAAAACACGTTCATATGAGGTAGAGTCCTCTAAATGTTTAGATATCAAATGTACCATGGCAGTGACTGCATCATCTGTACCTCTTTTGCCCCTAAATGCAAACTGAAAAGGATCTAATGAGCAAATGACATCTGTTTCCAATAAGTTGATAATAATTTTCTCAAAACAACTGGGCGGTATTCATTATAATCCTAACAGTATACCTTTTTAGGAACAGGAATAATAATAGAGCTTTTCCAAGTGGAAGGAACAACATGTGAGTCCAGAGACTTTTGGTAAATAGGACACAAGGCCTCTGCCAGCTCTACGCTGCATCATTTCAGCAGAGACCCAGAAATGCCGTCTGGTCCAGCAGCCTTCCTAGGGCAGGTGGGTGAGAAAAGACTCTGTACAACATGCTGGTCAATAGTGATTTTTGGGGGATTCAGTGCAGGTAATGAGTCTAGAGCCTCTATTTTATCCTACTAGAACTCAGCTAATCAAAACCTTGCATGAAAGTTATTTAATTCATCGGCTTTTTCCCCTCATTAAGAACACTAAGACATTTTTTAGCCGGGGCCAGGTTTGTCATAAATTTCATGGAATCCCACATTTTTGTCATATTCATAGTGGAGCAGTGGGTTTCAAATTTCTCCTTCTCCTTCCTCCTTGTCTTTCCTAATTTGCTGTTTATTTTCTTTGGGACATTCCTCATGGCCACAATATCCCCATTTTTAAATGCTATTTTTCTACGGACTACACACTCTTTAATTTCCTTGGAAATGTAAGATTTATTGTTTGGATACAAAGTTATAGACTTCTGAGTTAACACGTTATCTCTACAAAATGTTACATAATCAGTAATAGTGTCTGTTGCTTCTTCTAAGTCCAAGCTATGGAAGAGGTCCAAGTTAGTGCAGTAAAAACATCCTTTTAATGGATCAATGCCATCATTGTCTCAAACGTGGATTGCTTTTAAACACAAACTTCTAGGTTTGACTTTAGTAATTCAATGACAGGATGTGGATATCAGTGAAGTTAGTATTGTGTGATGGGTGTGAGAGGACAACAGAGTGGAGAGTCAGCCAGAGAGAGGGCTGCACTGCATCCAGACTTAAATAACCTCCTGCTACTGGGAACATCCTCAGCTGTTCCCAGTTGCTCTAACCATCACCTGCAGAGAGAGCACAGACAGCTGAATCACACAGCTAACTCAAGATGACACCATCCATTCATATCACATTATAATCTCAGGTTCATTCAACAACTCCACCCTGTCTCCATCCCCACACATCAGTAACCTGGGAGCCATCTTCGACAGCAACCTCACTTTTGAAAACCACATCAACTAAATAACCAGAACTGCCTTCTTTCACCTCAAAAACATTGCCCGTCTCCGCCCATCACTCACCTTCTCTGCTGCCGAAACTTTGATTCAGGCCTTCATCACTTCCAGAATTGACTACTGCAACAGCATCCTCAATGGTTCACCTGCTAAAGCCTTAAATAAACTCCAATACGTCCCAAACTCTGCTGCCCGTCTCCTCACCCACACCCGTTCCCGTGACCACATCACTCCCGTCCTTCTGAACCTCCACTGGCTCCCTGTCTCCCAACACATCCAGTTTAAAGTCCTCCTCTTCACCCACAAAGCCCTCCATAGCCAGGCTCCTTCCTACCTCACAGACCTGCTCCACCGTCACAATCCCCCCCCCCTGTAACCTCCGCCCCTCTGACGTAAACCTCCTCTCCCCACCACTCAGGACCAACCACCGTACCTGGGGTGACAGAGCTTTCACCACTGCAGCCCCCTCCCTCTGGAACTCCCTACCCATACACATCTGTGACTGTACTGACCTGGACACATTTAAAACAATAATCAAAACACACCTCTTCATATTATCTTTCCACATTCAATAGTCTTACATTTCTCACCTGATAGCTCCTGGTTTTACTGTTTTTAATTGCTTTTAATATGCTAGTTTTATCTGTTGGTTTTATTGCTTATCTGTTTTTAATGTGCTATATGTGCTGGTTTTTACTGTAAAGTGTGTTTTAGTACCATGAAAAGCTCTATATAAATAAAATGTATTATTATTATTATTATTATTATTATTATTATTATTATTTATTATTCTTGACTTTGGAAACAGCAAAACTATCTCTTCACAACGTCCATCCAGTAGCTGTTGTTGATCTTTTAATCATATCATCATACTTTTCCTCAGCAGATGTTATTAAAATGTGGATTTTCAAATTCCCATTCCTCTCAGCATTTGTCAGACTTCTTGTCCATGTTGGCTTAGAAGTTAAAATATTGCATGAGAACTGGGTGAACTCTGTCTGCTGAGGAAGATCATGTAATTGGATCCAAAGATCTGAGACAAGACAAGACCGAGTAAAAATGTTGCAGATTCTGAGACGAGACCCAAACCTTCAAAGGGTGGTCTTGAGACCAAGACTGATATTGAGAACTACAACACTGGACTCAGCCTTCTATAAAGACTCATCACTGCTTTACTTGGTGAAATCTTCACATTACAAACACCCAAACTTGTCCATCCTGCATTAATATTAATATCACTAATCATTATCAAAAAAAACAACATATTACCAAACTGGAAAAACAGAACAAAACTGTCCACAAGTCCCTGGATCAGTTTACTACCAGACTTTTCAATATCCTCTCCATGTGAATATGTAAATATGTAGGTCCATGCTCTCAGCACTGAGGGGGAAACAGCATGACATGTTGAGGACAGCTACAGTTCACTGACTCTGTGTGTTTGCATATGTGTCCTGCCTCTCTGCTCCCAGCCGTTAAGAGGCCAGTGTTGATCAGTGACTGTCCAGGACTTTCAGAGACACTGACAAGCCGGCAGCACGATGATGATGTCACTGATTCTACTGCTGGCCACCCTGGGGCTCCTTGTTCAGGGTGAGACTCTCTTCTGAAAACTTTGCTTCAGGATGCAACCAGGTTCACCTCAATGATGTTCTGCTATGATGGAGAAACACTGGAACAAGCAGCATTTACCTTCTTCCATCTCTTCTCCATGTTAAAGAAATGAGACTCTTCTGTTTGGATGTTGATCATCTTTCTCCAAGCTGGATTTGTCTCAATAACCCTTCTGCTCTTTTTCATGTTTTCCAGGTTCATCAGGAGAAATCATCCTGACTCAGTCTCCTGGATCTCAGTCTGTTGCTCCAGGACAGTCTGTCTCTATCAGATGTAAAGCCAGTTCAAGTGTTAGCAATGACTTACAGTGGTACCTTCAGAAACCTGGAGAATCTCCCAAACTCTTGATTTATAATGCTCAATCCCGTCAGTCTGGAGTTTCAGATCGTTTTAGTGGGACTCAGTCTGGAACTGACTTCACTCTGACCATCAGTGGAGTTCAGACTGAAGATGCAGGAGATTATTATTGTCAGCAGGATTACAGCACCCCGTTCACACAGTGATACAACGTCGTACAAAAACCTCCTCAGCTGGAGAGGAACTGATCTGAATGAACAGCTGCAGAAACCTACATAAACAGAGACACTTTAGAAGTTTGACTGATACTGAAGTCTATATAACAGAATAATGTCAGGAAATACTGCTCATACTATAGTAAGATATAATAGTAATCTTTTTGAAAAAGTGTAGTTAACATTGTATTTAAAATCAGATCAAACTACATCTGAAAAGTAGATAAGTTAAAAAAGACAACGCCAATTTGTTTAGCTGTGAAATCAAATATGTATTTCCATTTTAGTGTTTAACTAAATTTTAACATTCAAATACAATTTGAAATTTATGTAATTTATTTTCCAACACACCTTCAGACATTAAATGTTTTTAATGAACTTGTGTTGATAGTGAAATGCACATGTAAGGTGATAATTTGAGATCACACAGCTGATAATATTATTTTCAATGATATAATATGCTGATGATATCCTACTTCATAATTCAAGTGCAATTATTTCTTCTCAGGCTCTGCAGTTTACCCAGATTCATGATACTCTATAGACACATCTAAAATCAATTCAACATATTAAACACTTCATTTATGAGATACATAGTATATCTGAATTTCCTAAAAATAGTGAAATAATCAGCTTTCCTACAAAATAAATTTAAAATTACTCCAATGAAGCAGTTTCTAAAGTCACACAAGCTTTAAAGAATTTGGAATAAATGATGGATTTACTTCTATCTTGTCTGGGTCACATTAATGATTATCTGATTAGTTTTGTGTTTTCAAAATATATTAAACATGCTATTATATTACCTTATGTATTTATTTTTTTGGTGAAATTTCCAGGAAGTTTTACATTAAACTCAGTTGAGTTTAACATTTCTAGATGTATGGGACTATTACGTTATTTGTTTATTTTACAATAACAGACATGAAAACAACTGATTTGATGAAAAGTACTTTATTGTGTTAAAATAATCAAAATTAAAACATGCAACACACGTTATCAATGAAAAATGTAATTAGACAGTGAGTGAGGGAAAGAGATAAACAGAGAGAGAGTTACAGACTGAGATCAGTATCAGAGTGAAACCAGTAGCAGAGTCCCAGTGAGTCAGGTCAGGACTGGGAACACTGGTCTCTCCTCAGTGTCTCTGAGAGTGGAGTCTGGGAGCCCTGGGTGGCCTCACAGGTCACAGAGCCCACCTTCTCCCACTGGTCTGCAGGGAGCCTCAGGGTGCTGCTCCAGCTGTATTTGCCGTCCTTCTCCAGCACCCCGGGGCTCCTGCTCTCCTCCCAGCTGCTGCTGCTGCTGCTGCTGCTGCCGTCCACCTTCCAGGCCAGACTCCAGTCTGAGGGGAAGCCCTTGTTGGCCAGGCACATGAGCGTGGCCTTCCCCTTCAGCAGCTCCTCTCTGGAGGGGGGCAGCACCGTCAGGGTGGGGACGGCTCGACCCACTGCAGAGAGAGAGAGATTAATAAAGTTGATATGAGGTCGACTAAACTCTAGCCTGTTGGCTGCAGCAGAGGAGGCTACTAGTTCTGCTGGTCTTCCTCAGATTGGATCAAACTGGTCTTAAAATGTTTCACTTCCCTCTCTGAGCTCAGTAACCATGGCAACAGACAGGCATCACTGCTGAACCGTGACAACAGACAGGTTTCAGTACTAAAGATAAAAAGTTAAAACTGCCTCTCTTTTACTAACCTTTCAGAGTTTAATAGTTCATAATAATACACATAAGATGGAGATTGTGAGGCTTTTACTGTTTGAACTTTCTTACACATTTCTTGCCCTAAACGAAAACCTCATTAATGATATTTCTTTGTTCTGTTCATGTAAGCAGGAATCATCACTGAACAGTCAGGCTTCATTACTGAAAACATCCAAATGAACATTATTAACTACCTAATTTGTTTTTGAAACTCATGAAATTCTCACAAAAATATGTTGAGTAGCTTCAAAATCATTATTCTGGAGAAAGATGGAGTAATACTTATTCACATCAAACACTGAACCAAAGATTATCAGCAGAGTTCTTGAGCCAGAATATAAAAACTATAACTTTTACAAATATTCTCTTCAGACAGACTAATGCTGAGTAGTTTTCAACAACGAACTGATAAGACTTTAGAAAGTTTTAGTGCAACAAGATTATTCATCAGAGTGTTTTTTTGTCGGGTTAACGACGCTGAAGCCTTCAAGAATTGATGCAAATATATTGAATTTAAAAAATCTAACAAAACATAGTAGGCTTTAGAATTATGATTTTCAAATGGAACAAACATAACATTTGAGTGATTAAAAGAGTCAAATGTACTTACAGTTAACATTCAGTCTGGTTCCTCCACCAAAAGTCCACCACAGTGATACAAAGTCATTGAGCCGCCGTACAAAAACCTCTCACTGTAGAGAGACACGGCTCTCTGACTTTGACACAAACAAACTCACCAAAACACATTCCCAGTTTACACATTATATGTTAGAACTGGTTAAAGTGTTTAAAAAGATACACAATCTGTAATAATGTTTAACATTTTCATTGTGAATTGTTAAATTTCTACAAACTATTATTTTCTCCTTCAGTGAAACTAACTGATACAAGTTCTTTCTAAAGAAAATCTTTCCAACAAATTCTGCCAAAAAATTATCATAAACACATGTTTATTGTAGATCATGATGAATGATAAATGATAATTGTGTTTAAATTTGTCCCACAGGGATGTTGATTTGTGTGGTAGTGAATTAGAGAGAATTCACAAAATATTCTGGAAGACTTTTTGTCCATCAAACTCAAACCAAAGACTCATTCAAATGAGCAGTGAAAACATTCCTAATCAATACTCTGATAAAGTGATTGATCCATTGATGAACAGCATCATCAGAGTAATCCAAGTCCCTGTTGGAGTCAGTCAGAGCATTTCCATAGAGAGCCACTTTGCATCAGCAGCACCATGCTCCAGTGCTCTGGGAGAGTTTATAGTCCTGAGAGTTGAACACTGGATGACTGACAGCTGTCCTTCATGACAACAGAAGACACAGAAATCCTCCTCATCAAAAACATGACTTTGATCTCCGTCCTCATCTGGACTCTCCTCTGCTGCTGCTTCACAGGTAAAGTCCAGAGAATCAAACTCCTCTCCTCTATCAACATCCGTCCCTCTGAAATGAAGACGACTAAACCGTGACGCTGCTTTATGTTTTTGTCTCTGTATCCTCAGAGTCCAGAGGCCAGGTCACAGTGACTCAGCCTGGAGCAGTGAGCTCTGCTCTGGGAGGCTCCGTCTCCATCAGCTGTAGGACCAGTCAGGATGTTTATAATTTAGTCTACGACTGTTTAGCCTGGTACCAACAGAGAGATGGAGAAACTCCTAAACTGCTCATTTATGATACTACCACTCGACAATCAGGGATTCCAGATCGTTTTACAGGCAGTGGAACAAACTCTGACTTCACTCTGACCATCAGTGGAGTCCAGACTGAAGATGCAGCAGTTTACTACTGTCAGAGTTTTCATGTTATCAACAGTCAGTATGTGTTCACACAGTGAAAAAGCGTCGTACAAAAACCTCCCTCAGTCAGACTGAACAGAAATTGAACTGACTGCTGCAGCTGGAAGCTACTGCAGAGACTGATACACTTCACTGAGGACACACACACACACACACACACACACACACACACACACACACACACACACACCTCATTAATTTGATAGTAAAGACTACAGAGATCACTTTCTGTGTTGATAATCAGAAGTTAGAATTCACATCACTACAGTTGTATTTCCAAAGATTGAGTAGACAATAGTAACAGTGGAGATCTTGTACCTCCATGATTTATTTCATTGTAAATTGAACTCCTGGTTTCTTCCATCAAGAAATGCATCATCTGGTCATCTCAGACTTCTCATCTCAGAGTCACACGTCATCAAATCAGCAGCAGCTTTTCTTGCTCCACTCACTCCTCTTTTACATGTACAGAAAAGTTCAATCCACAGTTTGGAGTTCATGAAAATATTTTACTTCAGTAAATGCTCTTACCAAGAGAAATACAAGACACAAGCATTTAAACACTTCATCCAAACTACAAGAACTCCAGAACATATATTCTGACCTGCTCATATGTGTGGAGCCGTGCAGATAATTCTGTTTTTATGTCCCGACACTTATGCTGTCACCCAAATATAGTGGACGTGATTTATGTTCATAGTCATCAATTCCAAACATATTTCAAAGATATTAAAGCAACTTCCTTTGTAGAAATAATGTCCAGGGGTCTCATTTATAAAACTGTGTGTAGGATCCTTACTATAAGTGTACGTACGCCCAAAAGCCCAAAATGGCGTACGCTAAAAAAAAGTCTGATTTATAAAACCGTGCATATGCACATCTGTAAGCAATGTTCCCTTTATAAATCACAGATTACCTACAAGTGTGCATACGTGGATCAGCCTCTTATCCTGCCCTGTACACGCCCATTTTTAACCATAAATACTCAATGCAAAGCTCCTCATGAATGCTGATCAGTATGTTAATGACCCTGGCAGTTGTTACACCGAATCGTGATGACTGGCAGAGAAAAAGCAAAAAACTTCTCAGACGTTCAGGAATTGCTGCAAATTGAATCATTATTTCGGCCTGTTCTTGCACAGTGTAGGGAAACATGATCTATAACTACATGTATTAATAATACTTTCAGAATGGCAGTCTTTACGGCACTCAGGGACAGCTTTGATATACCAGACGTAATAAGATTTAACAGAACTATATATTATATCCAAACAAGCCTTCGTGATAAAGTTTAAGATTATATATAATATTTATAAAAAAAAAAAAATACTTAGCTGTCTGAAATTTCCCTCTGGAAACAGCCGGTGGCCCCCAGAGTGGAGAGGACCTGTATTTGGACCGGGATGGCACGGTTCCGGCGCATTGCCCTCTCTACTGGACCCAATTCAGTACATAGATCCAAGAGCTCAGCTTTAGGGAATCTAAATCAGCATATTAGCCAGTCATCATCATGGTCCCTGAAGTCTCTTTCTCTCCTGATTCTTCCATTAGTGTAGTCCTCCTGCAGGGTCAGCAGTGTCATCATGCAGCATTACGCACGGGGGGGTCACCGCAGTATTTTTATATTTACAACATATTGTCATTGTTAACACCTTGCCAAAATCACAGCATTAACTAGAGGTCCCCGAGATACAATTTGAAGATGAAAGAAAGTCTAATAGGCAAACACACTTTTCTTCATGCAGGTTTCGTCACGAACAATATTAAAGTTTGGACCGATAATGCTCCGTAGAGGACAATGTGACGGCGAGACGCCGCCGATTAAACATTAAGAACAAATTTTTATTTAAGATTTGAGTTGTATTTTACATGGTGATTATGGAACAAGTATCACTCAGTACAAACACAAATAACACTGCTGGATTTATTCTTTATGATAACATGGATGATATGGAGTGAAAAAATGTGCGTGAGGCATCAATACTTTTATTTTTTTACTTTTATAGTTATTCCCATTTACTTTCTGCAGTCTGACTTCAGTTCACCACCTCAACATCTGCGTCACCAATTCCTATTTTGTCTCCAAAATGTGCGTACGCATGGGTCAGAGTTTGCGTGGAGGACCGCACATTCTCCCGTCAAGGTTTTTATAAATCACAACCTTTTAGTGGGAAGTGGCGTACGCACATTTTCAGCCCAGTGTTGTGCGTACGCCACGTTTATAAATGACACCCCAGGTTATTTTAGAAACTCCACAGACTTCACTATCAACAGTTTTTACCAGAACTACTTTCTATCAAAGAAATAGACCCTATCAAACCCATTGTGATGTGGCAGTTATGGACAGTGCCACTACACAAAAAATATACATTTTTATATTTAAAACAAGTCAAAGGTTTTCTATAAGACATGACATCACATGTTATACCAAGAATCATTTTAAAGTCTTTGTGACCAAGAGTGAGAAAGGTCATTAATCATCTGAAACAGAATTAATAAACAAAGTTGAAGACAGCAACATGATTTTTATTAACCTGTTTGAAGTCATTTTAATGAATATTCTCATCCTCTCTCTTCTTTAGATTTGAAGGAGCTGAATATGTTAAGCTGCAGAAAAGAGACAATCTGGAGAAAAAAGTAAAACAATGTTGAAGTTTATTGGTTTAATAGGTTTTAGTAATTCAACAGAATCAACATAAACCAAATTGCCAATGTAAACCAATCCAATTTCTCAATTTCTTTATGCATTACATCATGAATGATTTATAAAGTCAGTGTTCTCAGCACTGAAGAGGAAACCCCCTGTCCCTGTTGGAGTCAGTCAGAGCATTTCCATAGAGAGCCACTTTGCATCAGCAGCACCATGCTCCAGTGCTCTGGGAGAGTTTATAGTCCTGAGAGTTGAACACTGGATGACTGACAGCTGTCCTTCATGACAACAGAAGACACAGAAATCCTCCTCATCAAAAACATGACTTTGATCTCCGTCCTCATCTGGACTCTCCTCTGCTGCTGCTTCACAGGTAAAGTCCAGAGAATCAAACTCCTCTCCTCTATCAACATCCATCCCTCTGAAATGAAGACGACTAAACCGTGACGCTGCTTTATGTTTTTGTCTCTGTATCCTCAGAGTCCAGAGGCCAGGTCACAGTGACTCAGCCTGGAGCAGTGAGCTCTGCTCTGGGAGGCTCCGTCTCCATCAGCTGTAGGACCAGTCAGGCTGTTACACACATTAACTATCTAGAGTGGTACCAACAGAGAGATGGAGAAACTCCTAAACTGCTCATTTACTATACTAGCACTCGACAATCAGGGATTCCAGATCGTTTTACAGGCAGTGGATCAAACTCTGACTTCACTCTGACCATCAGTGGAGTCCAGACTGAAGATGCAGCAGTTTACTACTGTCAGAGTTTTCATGTTATCAACAGTCAGTATGTGTTCACACAGTGAAAAAGCGTCGTACAAAACCTCCCTCAGTCAGACTGAACAGAAACTGAACTGACTGCTGCAGCTGGAAGATACTGCAGAGACTGATACACTTCACTGAGGACACACACACACACACACACACACACACACTTTTTACAAGAAAAGGTAGACACACCATGATCAAGTTTTTACAAAAGATATTTATTTAAACAAATTAACCTAAACTAAAGGGGTAACTTAAGTAATCATAGTATGGGCTGTGGATATTAGTATATTCAGTATAGTGTGATGTGCATGAGTGGAAAATATGTGTGTGCAAAGGTTGATAGGAGCAGAGTAGAGAACTAAAGCAGACGGGAGAGGAGCAAAGCTGCAGCAGAGTGGAGAGTCAGCCAGAGAGAGGGCTGCACTGCATCCAGACTTAAATAACCTCCTGCTACTGGGAACATCCTCAGCTGTTCCCAGTTGCTCTAACCATCACCTGCAGAGAGAGCACAGACAGCTGAATCACACAGCTAACTCAAGTTGACACCATCCATTCATATCACATTACAATCTCATGTTGTTATCTGATTCATGCCTAATTAAATTTTAACTTACATTCAGACACAATTTCAATTCAATTTCATTTCAATTTTATTTATAGTATCAATTCATAACAAGAGTTATCTCAAGACACTTCACAGATAGGTCTAAACCACACTTTATAATTTACAACGATCCAAAAATTCCAGTAATTCCCCCAAGAGCAAGCATTTAGTGTGACAGTGGCGAGGAAAAACTCACAGGTCCATATCAGTATGAAATATCTAAAACACAACAACACAAAGAAGACAAAAAGTTTAAACATTGAAGTCAATCAGATCAAAGTGATTCAAACAGACATTTGTTCCAATGTTGCTAAAAATATGAAGTGTACCTTGTGTCACATTGTGTGGTGTCAGTTAAAGTCATTATAATTATTTTTTGAATCATTTAAGCGACGTATACATTTGTACGAAAGAATCAAGAGGAGCCAACTTGGTAATTATAAAAATAGTAATACAGAAATCATATGCCTGCATCTGTATGAAGTATATGCAAAAATATTTTATCTTACATGCAGCTCAAAAACCCAACAAATACACTGAGACCAAAAGTTAATTCTTCACTTTGGAAACAGCAAAATAATCTCTTCACAACGTCCATCCATTAGCTGTTGTTGATCTTCCTCAGCAGATGTTTTTGAAATGTAGATTTTCTAATTCTTATTCCTCTGAGCATTTGTGTGAGACTTCTCGTCCACGTCGGCTTAAAAGGTCAAATATTCCATGAGAACTGGGTGAGCCCTGTCTGCTGTTTCTTTACAATAACAGACATGAAAACTACTGATTTGATGAAAAGGGATTTATTGTGATGACATCATCAAAAGTACAACAAGCAACAAAACTATCAATGAAACATGTAATTAGACAGAGAGTGGGGAAAAGAATGAGAGAGAGAGAGAGAGAGAGAGAGAGAGAGAGAGAGAGAGAGAGAGAGAGTTACAGACTGAGATCAGTATCAGAGTGAAACCAGTAGCAGAGTCCCAGTGAGTCAGGTCAGGACTGGGAACACTGGTCTCTCCTCAGTGTCTCTGAGAGTGGAGTCTGGGAGCCCTGGGTGGCCTCACAGGTCACAGAGCCCACCTTCTCCCACTGGTCTGCAGGGAGCCTCAGGGTGCTGCTCCAGCTGTATTTGCCGTCCTTCTCCAGCACCCCGGGGCTCCTGCTCTCCTCCCAGCTGCTGCTGCTGCTGCTGCTGCTGCCGTCCACCTTCCAGGCCAGACTCCAGTCTGAGGGGAAGCCCTTGTTGGCCAGGCACATGAGCGTGGCCTTCCCCTTCAGCAGCTCCTCACTGGAGGGGGGCAGCACCGTCAGGGTGGGACGGACATCACCTAGGAGACACCAATCAGATTAGAGGACAGGGACCACACAGCTGTCAATCAACCAGCAGACACTTGGACACCTTTACTGTGTGAGAGTTGGTTTTCTCCTTTAAGGAGTTTCTGTCAGATGGTTTTTCTGCTCCACCAGTCACTCACTCACACATTGTTTCACTTCCCTTTAAGAAGCCTCTCATGTAAATCAGCACAGAGAGAATCATCTACACAATGAGCTGATATATATCAAACTATACACTGGAATAACCTAACTATACATGACTTTAAAGTATTTAGTGTAATAGAAACAAATCCAGAAAATGAGCTGACAACATCAAATGTTCTTCATGTGATTTTGATCATCATTACCAAACTGTTCAAATAGTTTTCAAACTTTGAAACAATACATGACACAGTAAAGAGATGTTGCACATTTTCAAATACCGATCTTTATCTTTGCTCTGTTCAATTGTTTGAATATCTGAATGTTCATTTGCTTTAAACAGTTATCATTGATGTGGAAAATTAAAAATGAATCTTGTAGAACAGTTTTTCAGTTTTATCTTTTCCACACTTCAAGTCATTTAAATTTCAGTTTGACAGAAATGTGTAAAGAAATGTTTAGTGAAGCTGCTCTGAGTTAGTCTCCACGATAAAGGAGGAGAAATAAAAACATGAATACTAAAAGTAAATAAAAATATATTTCATCGACTGCAAAACATAACTTTACAATATTAACAATGTATTTTTTTAGTATTTGTGCAGAAACTTACTTCCAACATTCAGTCTGGTTCCTCCACCGAACGTGTACCACAGTGATACAAAGTCATTGAGCCGCCGTACAAAAACCTCTCACTGTAGAGAGACACGGCTCTCTGACTTTGTCAGACTGAACTAAACCTACAAGCCCTCAAGATGCTACTTTACCATTAAAGCTGGAAATAATGATTTATCATCTGACTCAATTTCATTTTCTTTGCGATGAACTTTTGATTTTCTATTTCGAAAGCAATCTTTTGCCTCTTAGAGTGATATATTTCTTTAAAAATTGTGGATTAATATTTCACAAAAAAGGAAAGGTAAGAGTGCAGAAAGTAAAGGAAGAAAAATAGCTCCTGAAATAATAAGTTTTTTAAAAGTTTGACTTACTTCCAACATTCAGTCTGGTTCCTCCACCAAAAGTCCACCACAGTGATACAAAGTCATTGAGCCGCCGTACAAAAACCTCTCACTGTAGAGAGACACGGCTCTCTGACTTTGACACAAACAAACTCACCAAAATGAGGCTGTTTGTAAAATCTTGTCAGATAAAAAGAAAACTGACAATAACACAGTGCTGCAGATTTCCAGAATACAAGTTTTTATTCATATTGATTTCAAATTAAGTGTATATTGTCTGTTTATATCAACTATTTTCAATTACAGAAGAAATTAGAAAAATGTTGTTGTCCACCTCAGTGGAAATTTGTCTTTGGCTTTTCCCAGAGTACAGCAAATGTTCATACAATGCACATAACACAGCACACCATTAAAAACATACAGAATATGCAGAATACAATATAAAATAGTGCAAATGGGAAGGTGGCAGCAAATAAGTCTCATAAAAAATACAAGACAGCAAATCTTAATAAATAACAAGTGTTCTCTGATGCAGTCATTCTGTGTTCAATGGCTGTATGGTATAGGGAATAAAATACTTCTTTTATATGTTCCAGCTGGTCCTGGGAAGCCTAAATCTAACATTTGGAAGATTTGTCAAGAAGTCAAAGTGTTATTGAAAGATCCTAATCAATGATCAGATAAAGTGATTGATCCATTGATGAACAGCATCATCAGAGTAATCCAAGTCCCTGTTGGAGTCAGTCAGAGCATTTCCATAGAGAGCCACTTTGCATCAGCAGCACCATGCTCCAGTGCTCTGGGAGAGTTTATAGTCCTGAGAGTTGAACACTGGATGACTGACAGCTGTCCTTCATGACAACAGAAGACACAGAAATCCTCCTCATCAAAAACATGACTTTGATCTCCGTCCTCATCTGGACTCTCCTCTGCTGCTGCTTCACAGGTAAAGTCCAGAGAATCAAACTCCTCTCCTCTATCAACATCCGTCCCTCTGAAATGAAGACGACTAAACCGTGATGCTGCTTTATGTTTTTGTCTCTGTATCCTCAGAGTCCAGCGGTCAGTACACGCTGACTCAGCCTGGAGCAGTGAGCTCTGCCCTGGGAGGCTCCGTCTCCATCAGCTGTAGGACCAGTCAGAATGTTTATGGTGGGAGCTATCTACACTGGTATCAACAGAGAGATGGAGAAACTCCTAAACTACTCATTTACTATGCTAGCACTCGACAATCAGGGATTCCAGATCGTTTTACAGGAAGTGGATCAAACTCTGACTTCACTCTGACCATCAGTGGAGTCCAGACTGAAGATGCAGCAGTTTACTACTGTCTGAGTCTTCACATTCCCAACAGTCAGTTTGTGTTGACACAGTGAAAAAGCGTCGTACAAAAACCTCCCTCAGTCAGACTGAACAGAAACTGAACTGACTGCTGCAGCTGGAAGCTACTGCAGAGACTGATACACTTCACTGAGGACACACACACACACACACACACACACACACACACACACACACACACACACACACACACACACACACACACTTGTTTGATAGTAAAGACTACAGAGTTCTCTTTCTGTGTTGATAATCAGAAGTTAAAATTCACATCACTACAGTTGTATTTCCAAAGATTGAGTAGACAATAGTAACAGTGGAGATCTTGTACCTCCATGATTTATTTCATTGTAAATTGAACTCCTGGTTTCTTCCATCAAGAAATGCATCATCTGGTCATCTCAGACTTCTCATCTCAGAGTCACACGTCATCAAATCAGCAGCAGCTTTTCTTGCTCCACTCACTCCTCTTTTACATGTACAGAAAAGTTAAATCCACAGTTTGGAGTTCATGAAAATATTTTACTTCAGTAAATGCTCTTACCAAGAGAAATAAAAGACACAAGCATTTAAACACTTCATCCAAACTACAAGAACTACAGAACATATATTCTGACCTGCTCATATGTGTGGAGCCGTGCAGATAATTCTGTTTTTATGTACTGACACTTATGCTGTCACCCAAATATAGTGGACGTGAATTATGTTCATAGTGATCAATTCAACAAACATATTTGAAAGATACTAAAGCAACTTCCTTTGTAGAAATAATGTCCAGGGGTCTCATTTATAAAACTGTGAGTAGGATCCTTACTATAAGTGTACGTACGCCCAAAAGCCCAAAATGGCGTACGCAAAAAAAAAGTCAGATTTATAAAACCGTGCATACGCACATCTGTAAGCAATGTTCCCTTTATAAATCACAGATTACCTACAAGTGTGCATACGTGGATCAGCCTCTTATCCTGCCCTGTACACGCCCATTTTTAACCATTAATAGTCAATGCAAAGCTCCTCATGAATGCTGATCAGTATGTTAATGACTCTGGCAGACAGAATCGTGATGACTGGCAGAGAAAAAGCAAAAAAATTCTCAGACGTTCAGGAATTGCTGCAAATTGAATTATAATTTCGGCCTGTTCTTGCACAGTGTAGGGATACCTGATCTATAACTTCATGTATTAATAATATGTCCAGAATGGCAGGCATTACGGCACTCGGGGACAGCTTTGATATACCAGACGTAATAAGATTTAACAGAACTATATATCATATCCAAACAAGCCTTAGTGATAAAGTTTAAGATTATATATAATATTTCTTAAAAAAAAACACTTAGCTATCTGACTTTTCCCTCTGGAAACAGCCGATGGCCCCCAGAGTGGAGAGGACCTGTATTTGGACCGGGATGGCACGGTTCCAGCGCGTTGTCCTCTCTACTGGACCCAATTCAGTACACAGATCCAAGAGCTCAGCTTTAGGGAATCTAAATCAGCATATTAGCCAGTCATCATCATGGTCCCTGAAGTCTCTTTCTCTCCTGATTCTTCCATCACCGTAGTCCTCCTGCAGTGTCAGCAGTGCCATCATGCAGCATTACGCACGGGGGGGTCACCGCAGTATTTTTATATTTACAAGATATTGTCTTCATGCTGGTTTTGTCACGAACAGTATTAAAGTTTGGACCGATAATGCTCCGTAGAGGACAATGTGACGGCGAGACGGCACCGATTAAACATTAAGAAAAAAATGTATTTAAGATTTGAGTTGTATTTTACATGGTGATTATGGAACAAGTATCACTCAGTACAAGCACAAATAACACTGCTGCATTTATTCTTTATGATAACGTGGATGATATGGAGTGAAAAAGGGAGGCATCAATACTTTTATTTTTTTTACTTTTATAGTTATTCCCATTTACTTTCTGCAGTCTGACTTCTGCGTCACCAATTCCTATTTTGTCTCCAAAATGTGCGTACGTATGGGTCAGAGTTTACGTGGAGGACCGCACATTCTCCCGTCAAGTTTTTTATAAATCACAACCTTTGCGTGGGAAGAGGCGTACGCACATTTTCAGCCCCTTGTTGTGCGTACGCCACGTTTATAAATGAGATGGCAACATGATTTTTATTAACCTGTTTGAAGTAATTTTAATGAATATTCTCATCCTCTCTCTTCTTTATATTTGAAGGAGCTGAATATGTTAAGCTGCATAAAAGAGACAATCTGGAGAAAAAAGTAAAACAACGTTGAAGTTTATTGGTCTCGAGGAACTTTTAGTTTTGTGTTTAAATTAAACATGTGATATTAGTGTAATGCTCTTTCCTTTAAAACCATGTTGCTACAGGATATGTCACTGTTTCTGGTTAATTGCAGGTGGTTGTAATGACTTGTTCCTCTGTGTCACACATTGTTCATGTTTGTCAGGGCTTGTTTGAGGGAAACAGATGTTCTGCATTAGGGCTGATTACTGAAATGTCGACATACTCAAACAAGTGTTCTCTCATTCTCTGTCAACACTGAAAAAAGATTTTACATCAATAAAACAAGTGGAAAGATCCTTGTTGGTAGAATCTGTCGTTTTGCATTTTAATTTCTACATTTCACAACAGTAGTTGTGTGTATGGATCTCAAATGAGAGCACAAATGCACATTGGCTGTGTGATGAAGACTATGCAGTTTAATAGGTTTTAGTAATTCAACAGAATCAACTTGGGTAAACCAATCCAATTTCTCAATTTCTTTATGCATTATATCATGAATAGTTTATAAAGTCAGTGTTCTCAGCACTGAAGAGGAAACACCCTGTCCCTGTTGGAGTCAGTCAGAGCATTTCCATAGAGAGCCACTTTGCATCAGCAGCACCATGCTCCAGTGCTTCATCAAGGGCCAAAGTGTTTTAAGGGGAGTTCTCCTCCTCACTCTGCAGGACACTGCTGCCGACACCGACACCACCACCACTATCATCAGCCACGGGAGCTGATGAAGGTCCTGCTACTGCCGAAAACATGTCTTTTCGCTTTTTTCTTTTATTTGAGCCGCTTGGGTAACTTTGTTTCATTTTCGCGTTTAGACCATTGACATAAAAGAAAGGTTTAGACTCGTCTTGCTCCGTCTCTGTGTACTTCCTAGTTCTCCTGTCACCATGTTTGTTTATCTTTCGCGCCCGCACTGTTACGGACTAGTCCATTTCATTGTGAAAGTAGGGGGTGGAAGCAGGGCACCTGCAGCTGCAGGGGACGCCAATTTGCCAATTCCTCACACAGTTAAATGATAGATAACACAAAACCGCTTCGCAGCGCAGAGGATTTTTTTTTTTTTAATTCTCGTGCTGCCCCCCACGTGACATGAAAAAATGCCGCCCGGGCGGCTGCCCGGATCGCCTGTGCAAAAACCGCCACTGGCTGCAGCAGAGTGGAGAGTCAGCCAGAGAGAGGGCTGCACTGCATCCAGACTTAAATAACCTCCTGCTACTGGGAACATCCTCAGCTGTTCCCAGTTGCTCTAACCATCACCTGCAGAGAGAGCACAGACAGCTGAATCACACAGCTAACTCAAGATGACACCATCCATTCATATCACATTATAATCTCATCTTCTTATCTGATTCATTCCTAATTCAATTTTAATTTATTTCAGACACACAGGTCCATATCTCTCTAAAATATATAAAACACAACAACACAAACAAGACAAAACGTTTAAACATTGAAGTTCCTAAGGTCAAAGTAATTAAAACAGACATTTGTTTCAATGTTTCCAAAAATATGAAGTGTACCTTGTGTCACATTGTGTGGTGTCAGTTAAAGCCATGATAAGTAATTCTTTTGAGTCAGTTAGGCCACATATACATATGTATGAAACAGTCTAGAGGAGCCAACTTGGAAATACCTAATAATAGTAAGAAATCTTATAACTGCATATATTTGAAGTATATGCAAAACATTTTCTCTTACATGCAACTCAAGTAATGTGATATTTTGGGATCACATTTCTGATATTAATATTTTGATGATATAATATGCTGATGATATCCAACTTTATCATTCAAGTGCAATTATTTCTTCTCAGGATTTGTGGTTTACACAGATTCATGATACTCTCTGTACACTTCTAGAAACAATTCAACATGGATGAGATACATAGTATATCTGATCTTCCTAAAATATCAACATAATCAGCTTTGTGACAAAACGAAATGTACAAATACTCTAATGAAGCAGTTTCTGCTGTCACAAAAGGTTTAAAGAATCTAGAATAAATTATGATATTACTTCAATCTTTCCTGGGTGACTTTCATGATTATCTGATAACTTTTTTGTTTTAAAAATGAGGTATACTAACAATGACATTATATTAACTTATAATTTCTTTCTCAAGACATATCCAGGACATTTTAAAATCTTAAAACTGAGTTAAATCTTTCTACACTTTTGGAACTATGAAGACATCAACATTGGTTTCTTTTAAAATAACAGACATGGATACAACTGATTTGATGAAAGGTTATTTATTGTGTTGAAATAATAAAATATTTAAAAGGCAACAAAACTTTATCAATGAAACATGTAATTAGACAGTGAGGGAAAGAACGAGATAGAAAGGTAAAGAGTAGCAGAGAGCAGACTGAGATCAGTATCAGAGTGAAACCAGTAGCAGAGTCCCAGTGAGTCAGGTCAGGACTGGGAACACTGGTCTCTCCTCAGTGTCTCTGAGAGTGGAGTCTGGGAGCCCTGGGTGGCCTCACAGGTCACAGAGCCCACCTTCTCCCACTGGTCTGCAGGGAGCCTCAGGGTGCTGCTCCAGCTGTATTTGCCGTCCTTCCCCAGCACCCCGGGGCTCCTGCTCTCCTCCCAGCTGCTGCTGCTGCCGTCCACCTTCCAGGCCAGACTCCAGTCTGAGGGGAAGCCCTTGTTGGCCAGGCACATGAGCGTGGCCTTCCCCTTCAGCAGCTCCTCACTGGAGGGGGGCAGCACCGTCAGGGTGGGACGGACATCACCTAGGAGACACCAATCAGATTAGAGGACAGGGACCACACAGCTGTCAATCAACCAGCAGCCACTTGGACACCTTTACTGTGTGAGAGTTGGTTTTCTCCTTTAAGGAGTTTCTGTCAGATGGTTTTTCTGCTCCACCAGTCACTCACTCACACATTGTTTCACTTCCCTTTAAGAAGCCTCTCATGTAAATCAGCACAGAGAGAATCATCTACACAATGAGCTGATATATATCAAACTATACACTGGAAATAAAATGTCAACTTTTGGACAAATCTTTAAACCTCCAAATCAAGATCATCAACAACCTAACTATACATGACTTTAAAGTATTTAGTGGAATAGAAACAAATCCAGAAAATGAGCTGACAACATCAAATGTTCTTCATGTGATTTTGATCATCATTACCAAACTGTTCAAATAGTTTTCAAACTTTGAAACAATACATGACACAGTAAAGAGATGTTGCACATTTTCAAATACCGATCTTTATCTTTGCTCTGTTCAATTGTTTGAATAGCTGAATCTTCATTTGCTTTAAACAGTTATCATTGATGTGGAAAATTAAAAATGAATCTTGTAGAACAGTTTTTCAGTTTTATCTTTTCCACACTTCAAGTCATTTAAATTTCAGTTTGACAGAAATGTGTAAAGAAATGTTTAGTGAAGCTGCTCTGAGTTAGTCTCCACGATAAAGGAGGAGAAATAAAAACGTGAATACATATATATATATTTTATCGACTTTAAACAGAATTTAAAACATTACTTTACAAAATTTACAATATAGTTTTTAGTATTTGTGCAGAAACTTACTTCCAACATTCAGTCTGGTTCCTCCACCGAACGTGTACCACAGTGATACAAAGTCATTGAGCCGCCGTACAAAAACCTCTCACTGTAGAGAGACACGGCTCTCTGACTTTGTCAGACTGAACTAAACCTACAAGCCCTCAAGATGCTACTTTACCATTAAAGCTGGAAATAATGATTTATCCTCTGACTTAATTTTTCATTGTCTTTACAATGAACAATGAGCGTTTGTTTTTTTCTATATCAACAGCAAACTTTTGTCTCTTAGAGTAAAATATTTCTGTAAAACTTATGGATTAATATTTCACAAATATGGAAAGTTAGTAGTGCAAAAAGTAAAGGAAGAAAAATAGCTCCTGAAATAATAGTTTCTTAAAAGTTTGACTTACTTCCAACATTCAGTCTGGTTCCTCCACCAAAAGTCCACCACAGTGATACAAAGTCATTGAGCCGCCGTACAAAAACCTCTCACTGTAGAGAGACACGGCTCTCTGACTTTGACACAAACAAACTCACCAAAATGAGGCTGTTTGTAAAATCTTGTCAGATAAAAAGAAAACTGACAATAACACAGTGCTGCAGATTTCCTTAATGCATGTTTTTGGTATATGTTAAATGACTGTGATTTCTTCTCTTGCAATTAATTTAAATAAGACAGAAGACATTAGATTAGATTGACTTTATTGTCCACCTCAGTGGCCTTCTCCCAAAGTACAGCAAAGGTAAATACAATGCACATAACACAGCACACCATTAAAAACATATAATATACAGAATACAATATACAATAGTGTAAATGGGCAGGTAGCAGCAGATAAGTTATATAAATAATACAAGAAAGCAAATCTTATAAAACAACAAGTGTTCCCTGTTGGAGTCATTCTGTGTTCAATGGCTGTATGACATAGGGAATAAAATACTTCTTGTAAATGTTCCAGCAGGTCCATGGGACCCTAAATCTAACATTTACTATACTCTGATAAAGTGATTGATCCATTGATGAACAGCATCATCAGAGTAATCCAAGTCCCTGTTGNACACACACACACACACACACACACACACACACTTCTTTGTTAACCATGAATTTCCTTTATCGACACTAAAAGTAGCGCTTTTCCTTTTGGATGCAAGGGAAGATTCTTATAAAACATTCAATATGCTTTCAATAAAACATAAAAGTAAATATAACATAAAACATAATTAAAAATGCTAAACTACAAAAGCCACACTAAACTGTTTGTTCCCTATCAAAGGTTTTCACAGTGTCCAACTGGACACACTCCCAAAACTCCTGACTTCAGAGCCACAGTCAACTTCACTTATAAGTCTGTAGTGAGAAAAAATAAATTGAGTCTTTATGAGCTATTTATATAGGCCTGTATAATCTCATTGATATTGGAGGGTGCCTGACCATGTAGGGCTCTAAACTGATAACAGGTATCTTGAATTGATTCTTAATTTACTCGGGAGCCTGTGAAAAAATTGAGACAGATGTGATATGCGATCTCTTCAAGGACCTGGTAAAAGCCTCTGAACAACCCTCTGGACCTGTTGTTAGTGGTTCATGGACGTGAAAGACAAGTAGAAATGGAGTAACAACAGTCTAAATAGATGAAAGAAATGTAGAAATGATCATCCTCATCTTAGCTCGAGGCATAGTGGGCCAAAGTTTAACAATGAATAAGTCAAAAGTCAACAAGGTCAACAGAATCATAGGAAAACTGTATTAACTGAAATTTAATAATTAATAGGAAATGCATTTCAAGCATCTTTTCAGAGTGACACCACCATCAAACAGCCTGTACGCCGATGATTCTCAATTATACATGACAAAACATGTTCTCTTCTTTATGTCCATCATGTGATCAGTCATTAAAGCAACTCTTCTGTCTGTCTGTTCTCCCCTTTTCAATTTTTAAAAAGTATCAATTATAGACATTGGAGTTCACCTTTTTACCAAACTTAAATTAAGTATTTAAATTAAAGTAGATTCCCTGGCTAAAAGAAATAAAGTACGATGAAACAGAATCCATTGTCTCAATCATCCACTAAATGATTATCTGCAGAATGAATAAACATTATCACAACCAATTTCCTGCTATGAATCCTGTCATCCCACACTCAGGAGTGTATTGAATAGATATCTGGTACCTCGTTAACCACCTGTAGTAAAAACTAACTCTAGATGTAAAATACCCACAAACAGAATCGACTTTCTGTACTTGCTTGGTGGAATCTAAATGAAGTTTTTATGACAAGATTTGACCATTCATCCATAGCCCATTATGTAGTGAAACATTTAATTAGTCAAAGTAAAAGGGGAAACAGCATGACATGTTGAGGACAGCTACAGTTCACTGACTCTGTGTGTTTGCATATGTGTCCTGCCTCTCTGCTCCCAGCCGTTAAGAGGCCAGTGTTGATCAGTGACTGTCCAGGACTTTCAGAGACACTGACACGCCGGCAGCATGATGATGATGTCACTGATTCTACTGCTGGCCACCCTGGGGCTCCTTGTTCAGGGTGAGACTCTCTTCTGAAAACTTTGCTTCAGGATGCAACCAGGTTCACCTCAATGATGTTCTGCTATGATGGAGAAACACTGGAACAAGCAGCATTTACCTTCTTCCATCTCTTCTCCATGTTAAAGAAATGAGACTCTTCTGTTTAGATGTTGATCATCTTTCTCCAAGCTGGATTTGTCTCAATAACCCTTCTGTTCTTTTTCATGTTTTCCAGGTTCATCAGGAGAAATCATCCTGACTCAGTCTCCTGGATCTCAGTCTGTTGCTCCAGGACAGTCTGTCTCTATCAGATGTAAAGCCAGTTCAGGAATTAGTAACTACCTTCACTGGTACCTTCAGAAACCTGGAGAATCTCCTAAACTCTTAATTAGCTATGCTACAACTCGTCAGTCTGGAGTTTCCGACCGTTTCAGTGGAAGTGGATCTGGAACTGACTTCACTCTGACCATCAGTGGAGTTCAGACTGAAGATGCAGGAGATTATTATTGTCAGCAGAGTAACAGTTGGCCGTTCACACAGTGATACAGCGTCGTACAAAAACCTCCTCAGCTGGAGAGGAACTGATCTGACTCAACAGCTGAACAGAAACAACAACACTAGACATACATATTAATACAGCATAACAAATACAAGAACAAGAAAAGTGTAACACAATCATGCACATATAGAATTTCCAAAAGTGAGTAATTTTATTGATATGTTTGTTCTGGCAGGTTTTGAAACAGAGCCCTCAAAGTCAGGTCCAATGAGCGTTGAGTAAATTAGATTAATTCTCAATTAATGAGACAGGTTAATACCATGATTCAGATAATGACATATCTTTTCTCAGTCTTTTGACAAATTATTTTTACAACAATTGAGTATTTAAGAATTATCTTAAATGTTAAATTGAATGAAATCATTCTAAATTAAAACATAACTATAATAATTAGAATTAAACTAATTAAAGGGTTTAAAGTTATATTTTATTGAAACACATCAAGAGTTGTCCAACAAGCTAAGACTCCTTTCAGTGAAACAGTAAAATAATGTATTACAGTAAGACTGTTTCCATCAGTTTATATTAAGTTTCATACATTTGATTTAAGGTTTAGTATTTGATGTACATTCAATGCACCTTCATGTAGACTTTTGATATTTTCATACATTTTTTTGTTTTTATTATTATTGAGGTATTCATTTCAAACTCTAAAACCATTTTCATTTAAATCTCAGGTGAAGATATTCATGCATTCTAACAACTGTATTGCATAACAAAGACTACATTTTTAAATAATTTCATAAAAATGTCCCCCTTTCATCCACCCATTCACACCATGTTCATACCTGAATTCAGATAATAATGTTAAACAGAGAAACTGTCAGGTCAGCCTCAAAGAGTTCTGATGTAATCCTGGAGTTTATTAATGAAACCATCACCATAAATCTTACTGAGATATGAGTTATGTCATCTAAACTCAGAAAACACTGGCAGGACCACTTGTACACAAATCCTTAAAATGACAAATGTGTTGTATTTTGAATGTATATTTTTATATATTTTTATACATCTCTTGATATGGACCTACTTGTGAGTCTGAATAAAGATTTATTTTATAAACTTCTATATCTAAACATATAGGAGAAGGAAACTGTTAAATAAAGATGCAGACTTCTTTTATATGAATCATGTTTTATTGTCTTACAGCATTAACAGCATAAGAATTATTACAACAAATAAAACATTGTTATTTCGGTTAATTATGGTCTGATGCCAGAAAGAGAGAGAGAGAGAGAGAGAGAGAGAGAGAGAGAGAGAGAGAGAGAGAGAGTAGCAGAGAGCAGACTGAGATCAGTATCAGAGTGAAACCAGTAGCAGAGTCCCAGTGAGTCAGGTCAGGACTGGGAACACTGGTCTCTCCTCAGTGTCTCTGAGAGTGGAGTCTGGGAGCCCTGGGTGGCCTCACAGGTCACAGAGCCCACCTTCTCCCACTGGTCTGCAGGGAGCCTCAGGGTGCTGCTCCAGCTGTATTTGCCGTCCTTCCCCAGCACCCCGGGGCTCCTGCTCTCCTCCCAGCTGCTGCTGCTGCTGCTGCTGCTGCTGCCGTCCACCTTCCAGGCCAGACTCCAGTCTGAGGGGAAGCCTTTGTTGGCCAGGCACATGAGCGTGGCCTTCCCCTTCAGCAGCTCCTTACTGGAGGGGGGCAGCACCGTCAGGGTGGGACAGACATCACCTAGGAGACACCAATCAGATTAGAGGACAGGGACCACACAGCTGTCAATCAACCAGCAGCCACTTGGACACCTTTACTGTGTGAGAGTTGGTTTTCTCCTTTAAGGAGTTTCTGTCAGATGGTTTTTCTGCTCCACCAGTCACTCACTCACACATTGTTTCACTTCCCTTTAAGAAGCCTCTCATGTAAATCAGCACAGAGAGAATCATCTACACAATGAGCTGATATATATCAAACTATACACTGGAAATAACATGTCAACTTTTGGACTAATCTTTAAACCTCCAAATCAAGATCATCAACAACCTAACTATACATGACTTTAAAGTATTTAGTGTAATAGAAACAAATCCAGAAAATGAGCTGACAACATCAAATGTTCTTCATGTGATTTTGATCATCATTACCAAACTGTTCAAATAGTTTTCAAACTTTGAAACAATACATGACACAGTAAAGAGATGTTGCACATTTTCAAATACCGATCTTTATCTTTGCTCTGTTCAATTGTTTGAATATCTGAATCTTCATTTGCTTTAAACAGTTATCATTGATGTGGAAAATGAAAAAAGAATCTTGTAGAACAGTATTTCAGTTTTATCTTTTCCACACTTCAAGTCATTTAAATTTCAGTTTGACAGAAATGTGTAAAGAAATGTTTAGTGAAGCTGCTCTGAGTTAGTCTCCACGATAAAGGAGGAGAAATAAAAACATGAATACTAAGAGATATTTCATTAACTGTAAACTGAATTTAAAACATTACTTTACAATATTTACATCATAGTTTTTAGTATTTGTGCAGAAACTTACTTCCAACATTCAGTCTGGTTCCTCCACCGAACGTGTTCCACAGTGATACAAAGTCATTGAGCCGCCGTACAACAACCTCTCACTGTAGAGAGACACGGCTCTCTGACTTTGACACAAACAAACTCACCAAAATGAGGCTGTTTGTTAAATCTTGTCAGATAAAAAGAAAACTGACAATAACACAGTGCTGCAGATTCATAGAAAACATGCTTTTTATTCATATTGATTTCAAATTAAGTTCAATTACAGAAGAAATTAGATTAATTTTATTGTCCACCTCAGTGAAAATTTGTCTTTGGCTTTTCCCAGAGTACAGCAAATGTTCATACAATGCACATAACACAGCACATCATTAAAAACATACAGAATATGCAAAATACAATATAAAATAGTACAAATGGGAAGGTGGCAGCAAATAAGTCTTATAAAAAATACAAGAGATCAAATCTTAAAAAATAACAAGTGTTCTCTGATGCAGTCATTCTGAGTTCAATGCCTGTATGTCATAGGGAATAAAATACTTCTTTTATATGTTCCAGCTGGTCCTGGGAAGCCTAAATCTAACATTTTGATGATTTATTAAGAAGTCATAGTGTTATTGAAATATCCAAATCATTGCTCTGATAAAGTGATTGATCCATTGATGAACAGCATCATCAGAGTAATCCAAGTCCCTGTTGGAGTCAGTCAGAGCATTTCCATAGAGAGCCACTTTGCATCAGCAGCACCATGCTCCAGTGCTCTGGGAGAGTTTATAGTCCTGAGAGTTGAACACTGGATGACTGACAGCTGTCCTTCATGACAACAGAAGACACAGAAATCCTCCTCATCAAAAACATGACTTTGATCTCCGTCCTCATCTGGACTCTCCTCTGCTGCTGCTTCACAGGTAAAGTCCAGAGAATCAAACTCCTCTCCTCTATCAACATCCGTCCCTCTGAAATGAAGACGACTAAACCGTGACGCTGCTTTATGTTTTTGTCTCTGTATCCTCAGAGTCCAGAGGCCAGGTCACAGTGACTCAGCCTGGAGCAGTGAGCTCTGCTCTGGGAGGCTCCGTCTCCATCAGCTGTAGGACCAGTCAGAATGTTTATACTTGGAGCAGCAATCACGCGTTAGCCTGGTACCAACAGAGAGATGGAGAAACTCCTAAACTGCTCATTTACTATATTAGCACTCGACAATCAGGGATTCCAGATCGTTTTACAGGCAGTGGATCAAACTCTGACTTCACTCTGACCATCAGTGGAGTCCAGACTGAAGATGCAGCAGTTTACTACTGTCAGAGTTTTCACTATCCCAACAGTCAGTATGTGTTCACACAGTGAAAAAGCGTCGTACAAAAACCTCCCTCAGTCAGACTGAACAGAAACTGAACTGACTGCTGCAGCTGGAAGCTACTGCAGAGACTGATACACTTCACTGAGGACACACACACACACACACACACACACACACACACACACATTTGTTTGATAGTAAAGACTACAGAGTTCTCTTTCTGTGTTGATAATCAGAAGTTAAATTCACATCACTACAGTTGTATTTCCAAAGATTGAGTAGACAATAGTAACAGTGGAGATCTTGTACCTCCATGATTTATTTCATTGTAAATTGAACTCCTGGTTTCTTCCATCAAGAAATGCATCATCTGGTCATCTCAGACTTCTCATCTCAGAGTCACACGTCATCAAATCAGCAGCAGCTTTTCTTGCTCCACTCACTCCTACATGTACAGAAAAGTTAAATCCACAGTTTGGAGTTCATGAAAATATTTTACTTCAGTAAATGCTCTTACCAAGAGAAATAAAAGACACAAGCATTTAAACACTTCATCCAAACTACAAGAACTCCAGAACATATATTCTGACCTGCTCATATGTGTGGAGCCGTGCAGATAATTCTGTTTTTATGTACCGACACTTATGCTGTCACCCAAATATAGTGGACATGAATTATTTTCATAGTGATCAATACCAAAAATATACTTGAAAGATTTTAAAACAACTTCCTTTGTAGAAATAATGTCCTGGTTATTTTAGAAACTCCACAGACCAGGGGTGATTCTAGGATCTGACCTTTGGGGGGGCTCTGTCCCTAATGAGCAGTTTATAGCAGTTAAGCTAGGGGGGGTCCATGGGCATGCCCACGTAAGATTTGTTTTTTTAAACCCTTAAATCATGACTTCTGGTGAGTTTTGGGGAAAGAGACAGATTGAAACATGCAATTAAGACAAACTATCAACAGATTCAATTCATCTGCTGTGAAAAAAAGATGGCAACTATAAAGCATGATTATTGCAGCACATACCCAGAGGTGTCGGACTGGGGGGGAAAAGGGGACTGAGTACCAAAATGCTAGAATGAATAGCTGTGGATGCAGGAGGGGCCCATAGAAAATGCTTTTCTAAGGGCCTAGAATGTTGAGCTACGCCCCTGCACAAACCTTGAACTGGTAAAATAAGCCTCAACATATTTTTAGACAGGATTATTAATGTTTGTTTCTGCTGTTAATTTTCAACTTTTTCATATACATCATTGATATAAACTGATATGGTTATACAGCTAAATGATGAATAATCTAATCTAATAATGCCTCTGAACCAGATGGGGAAAATCCAACATCTCTTTTTCTTAAGAGCCTGGGCCTGATAATAAAAGCATTTACTCTAATACAACAACTACATTATATGATAAGTAAGACATCAATAAATCTGAGAAGACCAACTTTAATGATGAGCCACAAAACAATATTATGCAATACAGGAAATAAATCAGAGGCCAGTGACTAATATGTATCATATGTATTGTACTGTACTGCCCTTCTCCCTCTCTATTCTCCTCACTCCTTTGTGTTGTCAACCAGAAAGCAATTGTAATCAACTAATCAACAGAGAATATATATCGTGTAGGCTACCAAAGGTTATGAATTCACCTATTTATAACATATGTGAATATGGGGTTGCTGTTCAGTGCAGTGGGATAATGTTAAAGGCTTATCTTATACTTTATCACCTGAACCTGGCTGTTTTCTTTAAAACAAAGAAACGTATATCCATCTATGGGGAAACAGACTGTGAGTCAGGGTTTGTTGTTCCAGTGTTTCAGTTCTGATATGAATGAGTCTGATGATCCGTCAGGTCGAATTATTTATTTTTCATTGTTAATGACAGTTAAAAATAAGAAAGTGTCTGGTAGGGAGGTAACTGCAGCAGCGCTAGGCTATTTTTAGCTGCGCTCAAGCTTTTACGGCGGGCTATTAATAGCACACTTTAAAAACTCGTTGTAGGCTACTCCTAAGCTACATTTGCCTACAGTTAGCAATTTTGTCTTACGTTGCACAACAAAATGGACTCTGTGGTGAATAAGCTAGGCTAATTCAGATATGATTGCCATCATTGTGATCAGGGAATCACAGATTGGTTCCACAAATACTACACCTGCAGCCTACTTAACGTGTTCATTCGATTAGATTTAATTTTCACTCCATTAGCCATACCTTTTCAGTGGTTGAAAGTAGCCATACTCTGACGACCATTCCCCAAGGTTATCTGTGCAGACTGAAGAGTAGGCGAGGCGCCCTCGTTCAGGGAATCACAGACAGGCTGTTGACTTCAGGCTACAACTGAGCTGAGCCTGTCGTCATTTATCCTATTCCATCGCTAAAATGAGGTTTGCAAAAGTAATAAGGTTTGAGCACTAAACAATTTCACAAAATCACAATGATGAGGACTTTATTTTTCAGGGGGGCTGAAGCACTTCTAAAAATAGCCTAGCGCCGCCAATGATGAAGACTATGCAGTTTATTGGGTTTAAGTAATTCAACAGAATCAACCAATCCAATTTCTTTATGCATTATATCATGAATAATTTATAAAGTCAGTGTTCTCAGCACTGAAGAGGAAACACCCTGTCCCTGTTGGAGTCAGTCAGAGCATTTCCATAGAGAGCCACTTTGCATCAGCAGCACCATGCTCCAGTGCTCTGGGAGAGTTTATAGTCCTGAGAGTTGAACACTGGATGACTGACAGCTGTCCTTCATGACAACAGAAGACACAGAAATCCTCCTCATCAAAAACATGACTTTGATCTCCGTCCTCATCTGGACTCTCCTCTGCTGCTGCTTTACAGGTAAAGTCCAGAGAATCAAACTCCTCTCCTCTATCAACATCCGTCCCTCTGAAATGAAGACGACTAAACCGTGACGCTGCTTTATGTTTTTGTCTCTGTATCCTCAGAGTCCAGAGGCCAGGTCACAGTGACTCAGCCTGGAGCAGTGAGCTCTGCTCTGGGAGGCTCCGTCTCCATCAGCTGTAGGACCAGTCAGAATATTTACGATTCCTACAGTTTAGCCTGGTACCAACAGAGAGATGGAGAAACTCCTAAACTGCTCATTTATAGTATTAGCACTCGACAATCAGGGATTCCAGCTCGTTTTACAGGCAGTGGATCAAACTCTGACTTCACTCTGACCATCAGTGGAGTCCAGACTGAAGATGCAGCAGTTTACTACTGTCAGAGTTTTCACTATCCCAACAGTCAGTATGTGTTCACACAGTGAAAAAGCGTCGTACAAAAACCTCCCTCAGTCAGACTGAACAGAAACTGAACTGACTGCTGCAGCTGGAAGCTACTGCAGAGACTGATACACTTCACTGAGGACACACACACACACACACACACACACACACACATTTGTTTGATAGTAAAGACTACAGAGTTCTCTTTCTGTGTTGATAATCAGAAGTTAAATTCACATCACTACAGTTGTATTTCCAAAGATTGAGTAGACAATAGTAACAGTGGAGATCTTGTACCTCCATGATTTATTTCATTGTAAATTGAACTCCTGGTTTCTTCCATCAAGAAATGCATCATCTGGTCATCTCAGACTTCTCATCTCAGAGTCACACGTCATCAAATCAGCAGCAGCTTTTCTTGCTCCACTCACTCCTACATGTACAGAAAAGTTAAATCCACAGTTTGGAGTTCATGAAAATATTTTACTTCAGTAAATGCTCTTACCAAGAGAAATAAAAGACACAAGCATTTAAACACTTCATCCAAACTACAAGAACTCCAGAACATATATTCTGACCTGCTCATATGTGTGGAGCCGTGCAGATAATTCTGTTTTTATGTACCGACACTTATGCTGTCACCCAAATATAGTGGACATGAATTATTTTCATAGTGATCAATACCAAAAATATACTTGAAAGATTTTAAAACAACTTCCTTTGTAGAAATAATGTCCTGGTTATTTTAGAAACTCCACAGACCAGGGGTGATTCTAGGATCTGACCTTTGGGGGGGCTCTGTCCCTAATGAGCAGTTTATAGCAGTTAAGCTAGGGGGGGGTCCATGGGCATGCCCACGTAAGATTTTTTTTTAAACCCTTAAATCATGACTTCTGGTGAGTTTTGGGGAAAGAGACAGATTGAAACATGCAATTAAGACAAACTATCAACAGATTCAATTCATCTGCTGTGAAAAAAAGATGGCAACTATAAAGCATGATTATTGCAGCACATACCCAGAGGTGTCGGACTGGGGGGGAAAAGGGGACTGAGTACCAAAATGCTAGAATGAATAGCTGTGGATGCAGGAGGGGCCCATAGAAAATGCTTTTCTAAGGGCCTAGAATGTTGAGCTACGCCCCTGCACAAACCTTGAACTGGTAAAATAAGCCTCAACATATTTTTAGACAGGATTATTAATGTTTGTTTCTGCTGTTAATTTTCAACTTTTTCATATACATCATTGATATAAACTGATATGGTTATACAGCTAAATGATGAATAATCTAATCTAATAATGCCTCTGAACCAGATGGGGAAAATCCAACATCTCTTTTTCTTAAGAGCCTGGGCCTGATAATAAAAGCATTTACTCTAATACAACAACTACATTATATGATAAGTAAGACATCAATAAATCTGAGAAGACCAACTTTAATGATGAGCCACAAAACAATATTATGCAATACAGGAAATAAATCAGAGGCCAGTGACTAATATGTATCATATGTATTGTACTGTACTGCCCTTCTCCCTCTCTATTCTCCTCACTCCTTTGTGTTGTCAACCAGAAAGCAATTGTAATCAACTAATCAACAGAGAATATATATCGTGTAGGCTACCAAAGGTTATGAATTCACCTATTTATAACATATGTGAATATGGGGTTGCTGTTCAGTGCAGTGGGATAATGTTAAAGGCTTATCTTATACTTTATCACCTGAACCTGGCTGTTTTCTTTAAAACAAAGAAACGTATATCCATCTATGGGGAAACAGACTGTGAGTCAGGGTTTGTTGTTCCAGTGTTTCAGTTCTGATATGAATGAGTCTGATGATCCGTCAGGTCGAATTATTTATTTTTCATTGGCATTGACAGTTAAAAATAAGAAAGTGTCTGGTAGGGAGGCAACTGTTGCAGCAGCGCTAGGCTATTTTTAGCTGCGCTCAAGCCGTTACGGCGGGCTATTAATAGCACACTTTAAAAACTCGTTGTAGGCTACTCCTAAGCTACATTTGCCTACAGTTAGCAATTTTGTCTTACGTTGCACAACAAAATGGACTCTGTGGTGAATAAGCTAGGCTAATTCAGATATGATTGCCATCATTGTGATCAGGGAATCACAGATTGGTTCCACAAATACTACACCTGCAGCCTACTTAACGTGTTCATTCGATTAGATTTAATTTTCACTCCATTAGCCATACCTTTTCAGTGGTTGAAAGTAGCCATACTCTGACGACCATTCCCCAAGGTTATCTGTGCAGACTGAAGAGTAGGCGAGGCGCCCTCGTTCAGGGAATCACAGACAGGCTGTTTACTTCAGGCTACAACTGAGCTGAGACTGTCGTCATTTATCCTATTCCATCGCTAAAATGAGGTTTGCAAAAGTAATAAGGTTTGAGCACTAAACAATTTCACAAAATCACAATGATGAGGACTTTATTTTTCAGAGGGGCTGAAGCACTTCTAAAAATAGCCTAGCGCCGCCAATGATGAAGACTATGCAGTTTATTGGGTTTAAGTAATTCAACAGAATCAACCAATCCAATTTCTTTATGCATTATATCATGAATAATTTATAAAGTCAGTGTTCTCAGCACTGAAGAGGAAACACCCTGTCCCTGTTGGAGTCAGTCAGAGCATTTCCATAGAGAGCCACTTTGCATCAGCAGCACCATGCTCCAGTGCTCTGGGAGAGTTTATAGTCCTGAGAGTTAAACACTGGATGACTGACAGCTGTCCTTCATGACAACAGAAGACACAGAAATCCTCCTCATCAAAAACATGACTTTGATCTCCGTCCTCATCTGGACTCTCCTCTGCTGCTGCTTTACAGGTAAAGTCCAGAGAATCAAACTCCTCTCCTCTATCAACATCCGTCCCTCTGAAATGAAGACGACTAAACCGTGACGCTGCTTTATGTTTTTGTCTCTGTATCCTCAGAGTCCAGAGGCCAGGTCACAGTGACTCAGCCTGGAGCAGTGAGCTCTGCTCTGGGAGGCTCCGTCTCCATCAGCTGTAGGACCAGTCAGAATATTTACGATTCCTACAGTTTAGCCTGGTACCAACAGAGAGATGGAGAAACTCCTAAACTGCTCATTTATAGTATTAGCACTCGACAATCAGGGATTCCAGCTCGTTTTACAGGCAGTGGATCAAACTCTGACTTCACTCTGACCATCAGTGGAGTCCAGACTGAAGATGCAGCAGTTTACTACTGTCAGAGTTTTCACTATATCAACAGTCAGAGTGTGTTCACACAGTGAAAAAGCGTCGTACAAAAACCTCCCTCAGTCAGACTGAACAGAAACTGAACTGACTGCTGCAGCTGGAAGCTACTGCAGAGACTGATACACTTCACTGAGGACACACACACACACACACACACACACACACACACACACACACACACAAAATACACAATATGTATACATTAATAATCTTTGAATCACATAGACTTACACATAACAGTTCTGTATCTTCACCACCCATTACAATATTTATTGAATGAAGAGAAAAGCATTAGCAACAAAAATCCAGACACTGGAACAGAATAGTTACTAAAGAGATTCAGACTGTTAAGACCCAATAACACTATCCTACTACTGGAGCAGACGAGACACTCATCAAACCTCGAATTCAAACTTGATTTCAGTTTGATAAAATTCTATCAAGATTATATAAGATTATTGTTGAAGTTAGTACGTGGATTTTATGACAGGGATCTTTCACAGTCATAAAATCTACGTACTAACTTAAACAATAATCTTGTATTATCTTTGATCTCTGTCCCCATATACCACCTCTAGCATAACCCCCTAAATATATATTTTAGAGTAATTTAATTCTTACCTGCAAGTTAATATATTTGCTTTGTGCAGAACGAGTTGAAAATAGACATTTACATTACATATCCTCTAATATTGGATGTCTAACAGTTGACATTTTTGTTTGTCATTTCCACATCACACAGTAAGGGATTATGGGTAGATTTCTGGTAATTCGTAGCACTCAACAATAAAGTTCAAATGAATGCTTTCTTTTTGTTTGTAGCGTATTTACAGCACATTCCCCCCCCCCCCCCACTCCCTGAAAGTAAGACATTAGTTACTATGAAATTATTTGTTAAAAACTGTTTATTTTATAGTTGTGTTTGTAAATTCAAAACTTACGACAGGAAAGAAACAACTGATACAAGCTACCTTGTAGAAGTAAAATTAACCACAGTTAGTTTGAACACTTTAAAAATGTGTTTATTTCAAATGATGTCAATACAAATACAACACCGTGCCCATTTGAATTTAAATCCAGAAACAAAAGAACTAAAAGAAGTAAACAGAGTTCTTCCTTTTCAGGAGCGTTTGCTGTCTGAGCTCCACGTTTGCGTTGACCTCTGGTGAGGAGACTCTTGGAGCGACTGCCTGGATGTTTGCTGGATGGAGTCACTGCTGAAACACCGCTGGATACTAAACGGCTCAGAGATGTGTAGGTTTTAGTGTGGTGAGGGGGGGCTGAGTTGCGGTCCATGGCCTCTGTCGTTCGCTCCAGCCTCCTGCTGATGGACCACAGCAGTGAATGTGTTCCACTCTCCATCTGACAGAGGCCCCTCTCAAAGCTCAGCAGCATCTCCACCAATTGTGACTGCAGCTTGAACTAAACCAGGCACTTTAAATGTCAGAGAAGCCCTGATTATCCAACCTTGTATCCCTGTCCCTGTGTGTGGTATGAGAGGACTTGGTAGTATATAGGGACATGGTGGTATATGGGGACGTTGTGGTATGTGAGGATATGGTGGTATGTGAGGACTCAGTGGTATATGGGGACGGGATGGTATTAACATCCTTCTCAAAACCAAGTACATTTTTGACACCTGTCATCCAAGGTGAGTGGCTGAATTGTCTTTACAACGCACTGAAACATTTACATGAAAAATAACAAAATGCATTTAAACGTTCACCCCCTTAAGAATGTTCATATGTTTGTCAATGTCAAAGATTTCTGGCCTTAACCTTTCTTTAACATGTTTCCACTCTAAATAAAATACTAGTATCACAAGTCCCTGTTGGAGTCAGTCAGAGCATTTCCATAGAGAGCCACTTTGCATCAGCAGCACCATGCTCCAGTGCTCTGGGAGAGTTTATAGTCCTGAGAGTTGAACACTGGATGACTGACAGCTGTCCTTCATGACAACAGAAGACACAGAAATCCTCCTCATCAAAAACATGACTTTGATCTCCGTCCTCATCTGGACTCTCCTCTGCTGCTGCTTCACAGGTAAAGTCCAGAGAATCAAACTCCTCTCCTCTATCAACATCCGTCCCTCTGAAATGAAGACGACTAAACCGTGATGCTGCTTTATGTTTTTGTCTCTGTATCCTCAGAGTCCAGAGGCCAGGTCACAGTGACTCAGCCTGGAGCAGTGAGCTCTGCTCTGGGAGGCTCCGTCTCCATCAGCTGTAGGATCAGTCAGAATGTTTATAGTTCTAACTGTTTAGCCTGGTACCAACAGAGAGATGGAGAAACTCCTAAACTGCTCATTTACTATACTAGCACTCGACAATCAGGGATTCCAGATCGTTTTACAGGCAGTGGATCAAACTCTGACTTCACTCTGACCATCAGTGGAGTCCAGACTGAAGATGCAGCAGTTTACTACTGTCAGAGTTATCACTATATCAACAGTCAGTGGTTGTTCACACAGTGAAAAAGCGTCGTACAAAAACATCACTACAGTTGTATTTCCAAAGATTGAGTAGACAATAGTAACAGTGGAGATCTTGTACCTCCATGATTTATTTCATTGTAAATTGAACTCCTGGTTTCTTCCATCAAGAAATGCATCATCTGGTCATCTCAGACTTCTCATCTCAGAGTCACACGTCATCAAATCAGCAGCAGCTTTTCTTGCTCCACTCACTCCTCTTTTACATGTACAGAAAAGTTAAATCCACAGTTTGGAGTTCATGAAAATATTTTACTTCAGTAAATGCTCTTACCAAGAGAAATAAAAGACACAAGCATTTAAACACTTCATCCAAACTACAAGAACTACAGAACATATATTCTGACCTGCTCATATGTGTGGAGCCGTGCAGATAATTCTGTTTTTATCTACTGACACTTATGCTGTCACCCAAATATAGTGGACGTGAATTATGTTCATAGTGATCAATTCAACAAACATATTTGAAAGATACTAAAGCAACTTCCTTTGTAGAAATAATGTCCAGGGGTCTCATTTATAAAACTGTGAGTAGGATCCTTACTATAAGTGTACGTACGCCCAAAAGCCCAAAATGGCGTACGCAAAAAAAAAGTCAGATTTATAAAACCGTGCATACGCACATCTGTAAGCAATGTTCCCTTTATAAATCACAGATTACCTACAAGTGTGCATACGTGGATCAGCCTCTTATCCTGCCCTGTACACGCCCATTTTTAACCATAAATACTCAATGCAAAGCTCCTCATGAATGCTGATCAGTATGTTAATGACTCTGGCAGACAGAATCATGATGACTGGCACAGAAAAAGCAAAAAAATTCTCAGACGTTCAGGAATTGCTGCAAATTGAATTATAATTTCGGCCTGTTCTCGCACAGTGTAGGGATACCTGATCTATAACTACATGTATTAATAATACGTCCAGAATGGCAGGCATTACGGCACTCGGGGACAGCTTTGATATACCAGACGTAATAAGATTTAACAGAACTATATATTATATCCAAACAAGCCTTAGTGATAAAGTTTAAGATTATATATAATATTTCTTAAAAAAAAACACTTAGCTATCTGACTTTTCCCTCTGGAAACAGCCGGTGGCCCCCAGAGTGGAGAGGACCTGTATTTGGACCGGGATGGCACGGTTCCAGCGCGTTGTCCTCTCTACTGGACCCAATTCAGTACACAGATCCAAGAGCTCAGCTTTAGGGAATCTAAATCAGCATATTAGCCAGTCATCATCATGGTCCCTGAAGTCTCTTTCTCTCCTGATTCTTCCATCACCGTAGTCCTCCTGCAGTGTCAGCAGTGCCATCATGCAGCATTACGCACGGGGGGGTCACCGCAGTATTTTTATATTTACAAGATATTGTCTTCATGCTGGTTTTGTCACGAACAGTATTAAAGTTTGGACCGATAATGCTCCGTAGAGGACAATGTGACGGCGAGACGGCACCGATTAAACATTAAGAAAAAAATGTATTTAAGATTTGAGTTGTATTTTACATGGTGATTATGGAACAAGTATCACTCAGTACAAGCACAAATAACACTGCTGCATTTATTCTTTATGATAACGTGGATGATATGGAGTGAAAAAGGGAGGCATCAATACTTTTATTTTTTTTACTTTTATAGTTATTCCCATTTACTTTCTGCAGTCTGACTTCTGCGTCACCAATTCCTATTTTGTCTCCAAAATGTGCGTACGTATGGGTCAGAGTTTACGTGGAGGACCGCACATTCTCCCGTCAAGTTTTTTATAAATCACAACCTTTGCGTGGGAAGAGGCGTACGCACATTTTCAGCCCCTTGTTGTGCGTACGCCACGTTTATAAATGAGATGGCAACATGATTTTTATTAACCTGTTTGAAGTAATTTTAATGAATATTCTCATCCTCTCTCTTCTTTATATTTGAAGGAGCTGAATATGTTAAGCTGCATAAAAGAGACAATCTGGAGAAAAAAGTAAAACAACGTTGAAGTTTATTGGTCTCGAGGAACTTTTAGTTTTGTGTTTAAATTAAACATGTGATATTAGTGTAATGCTCTTTCCTTTAAAACCATGTTGCTACAGGATATGTCACTGTTTCTGGTTAATTGCAGGTGGTTGTAATGACTTGTTCCTCTGTGTCACACATTGTTCATGTTTGTCAGGGCTTGTTTGAGGGAAACAGATGTTCTGCATTAGGGCTGATTACTGAAATGTCGACATACTCAAACAAGTGTTCTCTCATTCTCTGTCAACACTGAAAAAAGATTTTACATCAATAAAACAAGTGGAAAGATCCTTGTTGGTAGAATCTGTCGTTTTGCATTTTAATTTCTACATTTCACAACAGTAGTTGTGTGTATGGATCTCAAATGAGAGCACAAATGCACATTGGCTGTGTGATGAAGACTATGCAGTTTAATAGGTTTTAGTAATTCAACAGAATCAACTTGGGTAAACCAATCCAATTTCTCAATTTCTTTATGCATTATATCATGAATAGTTTATAAAGTCAGTGTTCTCAGCACTGAAGAGGAAACACCCTGTCCCTGTTGGAGTCAGTCAGAGCATTTCCATAGAGAGCCACTTTGCATCAGCAGCACCATGCTCCAGTGCTTCATCAAGGGCCAAAGTGTTTTAAGGGGAGTTCTCCTCCTCACTCTGCAGGACACTGCTGCCGACACCGACACCACCACCACTATCATCAGCCACGGGAGCTGATGAAGGTCCTGCTACTGCCGAAAACATGTCTTTTCGCTTTTTTCTTTTATTTGAGCCGCTTGGGTAACTTTGTTTCATTTTCGCGTTTAGACCATTGACATAAAAGAAAGGTTTAGACTCGTCTTGCTCCGTCTCTGTGTACTTCCTAGTTCTCCTGTCACCATGTTTGTTTATCTTTCGCGCCCGCACTGTTACGGACTAGTCCATTTCATTGTGAAAGTAGGGGGTGGAAGCAGGGCACCTGCAGCTGCAGGGGACGCCAATTTGCCAATTCCTCACACAGTTAAATGATAGATAACACAAAACCGCTTCGCAGCGCAGAGGATTTTTTTTTTTTTAATTCTCGTGCTGCCCCCCACGTGACATGAAAAAATGCCGCCCCGGGCGGCTGCCCGGATCGCCTGTGCAAAAACCGCCACTGGCTGCAGCAGAGTGGAGAGTCAGCCAGAGAGAGGGCTGCACTGCATCCAGACTTAAATAACCTCCTGCTACTGGGAACATCCTCAGCTGTTCCCAGTTGCTCTAACCATCACCTGCAGAGAGAGCACAGACAGCTGAATCACACAGCTAACTCAAGATGACACCATCCATTCATATCACATTATAATCTCATCTTCTTATCTGATTCATGCCTAAATCAATTTTAATTTATTTCAGACACACAGGTCCATATCTCTCTAAAATATATAAAACACAACAACACAAACAAGACAAAAAGTTTAAACATTGAAGTTCATAAGGTCAAAGTAATTAAAACAGACATTTGTTTCAATGTTGCCAAAAATATGAAGTGTACCTTGTGTCACATTGTGTGGGGTCAGTTAAAGCAATTATAATTTATTCTTTTGAGTCAATTAGGCCACATATACATATGTATATAACAGTCTAGAGGAGCCAACTTGGAAATACCTAATAATAGTAAGAAATCTTATAACTGCATATATTTGAAGTATATGCAAAACATTTTCTCTTACATGCAACTCAAGTAATGTGATATTTTGGGATCACATTTCTGATATTAATATTTTGATGATATAATATGCTGATGATATCCAACTTTATCATTCAAGTGCAATTATTTCTTCTCAGGATTTGTGGTTTACACAGATTCATTATACTCTCTGTACACTTCTAGAAACAATTCAACATGGATGAGATACATAGTATATCTGATCTTCCTAAAATATCAACATAATCAGCTTTGTGACAAAACGAAATGTACAAATACTCTAATGAAGCAGTTTCTGCTGTCACAAAAGGTTTAAAGAATCTAGAATAAATTATGATATTACTTCAATCTTTCCTGGGTGACTTTCATGATTATCTGATAACTTTTTTGTTTTAAAAATGAGGTATACTAACAATGACATTATATTAACTTATAATTTCTTTCTCAAGACATATCCAGGACATTTTAAAATCTTAAAACTGAGTTAAATCTTTCTACACTTTTGGAACTATGAAGACATCAACATTGGTTTCTTTTAAAATAACAGACATGGATACAACTGATTTGATGAAAGGTTATTTATTGTGTTGAAATAATAAAATATTTAAAAGGCAACAAAACTTTATCAATGAAACATGTAATTAGACAGTGAGGGAAAGAACGAGATAGAAAGGTAAAGAGTAGCAGAGAGCAGACTGAGATCAGTATCAGAGTGAAACCAGTAGCAGAGTCCCAGTGAGTCAGGTCAGGACTGGGAACACTGGTCTCTCCTCAGTGTCTCTGAGAGTGGAGTCTGGGAGCCCTGGGTGGCCTCACAGGTCACAGAGCCCACCTTCTCCCACTGGTCTGCAGGGAGCCTCAGGGTGCTGCTCCAGCTGTATTTGCCGTCCTTCCCCAGCACCCCGGGGCTCCTGCTCTCCTCCCAGCTGCTGCTGCTGCCGTCCACCTTCCAGGCCAGACTCCAGTCTGAGGGGAAGCCCTTGTTGGCCAGGCACATGAGCGTGGCCTTCCCCTTCAGCAGCTCCTCACTGGAGGGGGGCAGCACCGTCAGGGTGGGACGGACATCACCTAGGAGACACCAATCAGATTAGAGGACAGGGACCACACAGCTGTCAATCAACCAGCAGCCACTTGGACACCTTTACTGTGTGAGAGTTGGTTTTCTCCTTTAAGGAGTTTCTGTCAGATGGTTTTTCTGCTCCACCAGTCACTCACTCACACATTGTTTCACTTCCCTTTAAGAAGCCTCTCATGTAAATCAGCACAGAGAGAATCATCTACACAATGAGCTGATATATATCAAACTATACACTGGAAATAAAATGTCAACTTTTGGACAAATCTTTAAACCTCCAAATCAAGATCATCAACAACCTAACTATACATGACTTTAAAGTATTTAGTGGAATAGAAACAAATCCAGAAAATGAGCTGACAACATCAAATGTTCTTCATGTGATTTTGATCATCATTACCAAACTGTTCAAATAGTTTTCAAACTTTGAAACAATACATGACACAGTAAAGAGATGTTGCACATTTTCAAATACCGATCTTTATCTTTGCTCTGTTCAATTGTTTGAATAGCTGAATCTTCATTTGCTTTAAACAGTTATCATTGATGTGGAAAATGAAAAATGAATCTTGTAGAACAGTTTTTCAGTTTTATCTTTTCCACACTTCAAGTCATTTAAATTTCAGTTTGACAGAAATGTGTAAAGAAATGTTTAGTGAAGCTGCTCTGAGTTAGTCTCCACGATAAAGGAGGAGAAATAAAAACATGAATACATATATATTTTATCGACTGTAAACAGATTTTAAAAAACATTATTTTCCAATATTTAAAATATAGTTTTTAGTATTTGTGCAGAAACTTACTTCCAACATTCAGTCTGGTTCCTCCACCAAAAGTCCACCACAGTGATACAAAGTCATTGAGCCGCCGTACAAAAACCTCTCACTGTAGAGAGACACGGCTCTCTGACTTTGTCAGACTGAACTAAACCTACAAGCCCTCAAGATGCTACTTTACCATTAAAGCTGGAAATAATGATTTTATCCTCTGACTCAATATTTCATTTTCTTACAATTAACTTTTGAATTTGCTATTCCAACAGCAAACCTTTGCCTCTTAGTGCAAAATATTTCTGTAAAAATTATGGATTAATATTTCACAAATCTGGAAAGGTAAGAGTGCAGAAAGTAAAGGAAGAAAAATAGCTCCTGAAATGAAAAGGTTTTTAAAAGTTTGACTTACTTCCAACATTCAGTCTGGTTCCTCCACCAAAAGTCCACCACAGTGATACAAAGTCATTGAGCCGCCGTACAAAAACCTCTCACTGTAGAGAGACACGGCTCTCTGACTTTGACACAAACAAACTCACCAAAATGAGGCTGTTTGTAAAATCTTGTCAGATAAAAAGAAAACTGACAATAACACAGTGCTGCAGATTTCCAGAATGCATGTTTTAATATATGTTAAATGTATATAATTTCTTCTCTTCTTCTAAATAAGACAGAAGACATTAGATTAGATTGACTTTATTGTCCACCTCAGTGGAAATTTGTCTTTGGCTTCTCCCAAAGTACAGCAAAGGTAAATATAATGCACATAACACAGCACACCATTAAAAACATACAGAATATACAGAATACAATATACAATAGTGTAAATGGGCAGGTAGCAGCAGATAAGTTCTATAAATAATACAGGAAAGCAAATCTTATAAAATAACAAGTGTTCCCTGATGGAGTCATTCTGTGTTCAATGGCTGTATGACATAGGGAATAAAATACTTCTTGTAAATGTTCCAGCAGGTCCATGGGACCCTAAATCTAACATTTACTATACTCTGATAAAGTGATTGATCCATTGATGAACAGCATCATCAGAGTAATCCAAGTCCCTGTTGGAGTCAGTCAGAGCATTTCCATAGAGAGCCACTTTGCATCAGCAGCACCATGCTCCAGTGCTCTGGGAGAGTTTATAGTCCTGAGAGTTGAACACTGGATGACTGACAGCTGTCCTTCATGACAACAGAAGACACAGAAATCCTCCTCATCAAAAACATGACTTTGATCTCCGTCCTCATCTGGACTCTCCTCTGCTGCTGCTTCACAGGTAAAGTCCAGAGAATCAAACTCCTCTCCTCTATCAACATCCGTCCCTCTGAAATGAAGACGACTAAACCGTGACGCTGCTTTATGTTTTTGTCTCTGTATCCTCAGAGTCCAGAGGCCAGGTCACAGTGACTCAGCCTGGAGCAGTGAGCTCTGCTCTGGGAGGCTCCGTCTCCATCAGCTGTAGGACCAGTCAGAAGGTTTCTGTTTATGTTTATGGTTTTAGCAGCTACGATTGTTTAGCCTGGTACCAACAGAGAGATGGAGAAACTCCTAAACTGCTCATTAACTCTGCTACTTATCGAGAATCAGGTACTCCAAGTCGTTTTACAGGCAGTGGATCAAACTCTGACTTCACTCTGACCATCAGTGGAGTCCAGACTGAAGATGCAGCAGTTTACTACTGTCAGAGTTATCATGAAATCAACAGTCAGTGGTTGTTCACACAGTGAAAAAGCGTCGTACGAAAACCTCCCTCAGTCAGACTGAACAGAAACTGAACTGACTGCTGCAGCTGGAAGCTACTGCAGAGACTGATACACTTCACTGAGGACACACACACACACACACACACACACACACACACACACACACACACACACACACACACACACACACGCACACACACACACACACACACACACACACGACCTGATTCAAGTGGCCACAACAAAAGGGAGACACACCATCATCAAGTTTTTGCAAAATATAATTATTTAAAAAAAATTAAACCAAATTAAAAGGTTAACTTTAACTAATGTATAGGCAGTCGGTATTAGTAAAGTCAGTATTGTGTGATGTGCATGAGTGGTAAATATGTGTGTTGTAAAGGTTGATAGGAGCAGAGTAGAGAACTAAAGCAGACGGGAGAGGAGCAAAGCTGCAGCAGAGTGGAGAGTCAGCCAGAGAGAGGGCTGCACTGCATCCAGACTTAAATAACCTCCTGCTACTGGGAACATCCTCAGCTGTTCCCAGTTGCTCTAACCATCACCTGCAGAGAGAGCACAGACAGCTGAATCACACAGCTAACTCAAGATGACACCATCCATTCATATCACATTACAATCTCATCTTATCTGATTCAAGCCGAAAAAATCAAGGAGTCAACTTGAAACTAAAAAATAATACATAAATCTATAATCACATCTATATAAAGTTTATGCAAAAACACATTTTCCCATACATGCAACTCAAAAACGCAACAAATACACTGAGACCAAAAGTTCATTCTTGGTTTCGGAAACGACAAAACAATCTCTTCACAAAGTCCATCCAGTAGCTGTTGATCTTTCAATCATACCACATGATCTTCAGAGGTGGGACCAAGTCACTGTTTTGTATGTCCGAGTCAAGTCCCAAGTCATACACTTTGTTTTTCGAGTCCTTAAGAAGTCATGATGCAATCCTAAAATGTAGACAACAGAGAAATATTACATTTAAATTACACAAATCACAAATGCCTTTTTTTAAAGTTTTACCACATGCTACTGAACGTAATAACTCTGACACAGCATAGACATTAGTTTATCTGCTATTTAAAATTTAAATATATTTACATCTATTTGCAACATCTCAGTTTTAACATTCAGAAAAAGGTGTTGTCCTGTTCCTTTTTAGGACAGTGATAATACATAAGCTTTTCCAATTGGAAGGAACAACTGTTAGTCCAGAACTTGTGGTAAATATGACCAAGGCCTCTGCAGCTCTACGCTGCATCATTTCAGCAGAGACCCAGAAATGCCGTCTGTCCAGCAGCCTTCCTAGGCAGGTGGGTGAGAAAAGACTCTGTACAACAGCTGGTCAATAGTGATTTTTGGGGGATTCAGTGCGGTATGAGTCTAGAGCCTCTATTTATCCTACTAGAACCAGCTAATTCAAACCTTGCATAAAAGTTATTTATTCATCTGCTTTTTCCTCCTCATTAGAACACTAAGACATTTTTAGCCGGTGGCCAGGTTTGTCATACATTTCTTGGAATCCCATATTTTTTCATATTCATAGTGGAGCAGTGGTTTTCAAATTTCTCCTTCCCTCCTCCTTTCCTTTCCTATTTGCGTTGGTTTTTTTGGGATCCTTCCTCGTGGCCCAACATCCCCATTTTTAAATCTGTTTTTCTACACACTACCACCTTTAATTTTTCTTTTACTCTTTTAAATTTTCTGGAAATATAAATTTATTGTTGTGATACAAGTTATAGACGTCTGATTAACACGTTTCTCTACAAAATGTTACATAATCAGTATTAGTGTCTGTTGCTTCTTCTAAGTCCAGCTATGGAAAGTCCAAGTTAGTGCAGTAAAAACATCCTTTTAATGGATCAATGCCATCATTGTCCCAAACGTGTATTGCTTTTAAGCACGAACTTCTAGGTTTGACTTTCGTAATTCAATGATGGGATGTTGATATCAGTGAAGTTAGTATTGTGTGATGGGCGTGAGAGGACAACAGAGTGGAGAGTCAGCCAGAGAGAGGGCTGCACTGCATCCAGACTTAAATAACCTCCTGCTACTGGGAACATCCTCAGCTGTTCCCAGTTTGCTCTAACCATCACCTGCAGAGAGAGCACAGACAGCTGAATCACACAGCTAACTCAACATGACACCATCCATTTATATCACATTATACTCTCATCTTCTTATCTGATTCAAGCCGAAAAAATCAAGGAGTCAACTTGAAACTAAAAAATTATAATAAATAAATCTATAATCACATCTATATAAGTTTATGCAAAAACACATTTTCCCATACATGCAACTCAAAAACGCACCAAATTTACTGAGACCAAAAGTTCTTCTTGAATTATTTCTTCTCAGGCTCTGCAGTTAACCCAGATTCATGATACTCTATAGACACATCTAAAAACAATTCAACATAGTAAACACTTCATTTATGAGATACATAGTATATCTGAATTTCCTAAAAACATTGAAATAATCAGCTTTCCTACAAAAACCAATTTAAAATTACTCCAATGAAGAAGTTTCTGAAGTCACATAAGCTTTAAAGAATTTGGAATAAATGATGGATTTACTTCTATCTTGTCTGGGACACATTAATGATTCTATGATTACTTTTGTGTTTTCAAAATATATTAAACATGCTATTATATTACCTTATAGTTTCTTTCTCGAGGAATTTCCAGGCAGTTTTACATTTAGATTTATGTAACTATTAAGACAGATATATCTGTTTCTTTTACAATAACAGACATGGAAACAACTGATTTGATGAAAAGTACTTTATTGTGTTAAAATAATCAAAATTAAAACGTGCAACACACTTTATCAATGAAACATGTAATTAGACAGTGAGTGAGGGAAAGAGATAAACAGAGAGAGAGTTACAGACTGAGATCAGTATCAGAGTGAAACCAGTAGCAGAGTCCCAGTGAGTCAGGTCAGGACTGGGAACACTGGTCTCTCCTCAGTGTCTCTGAGAGTGGAGTCTGGGAGCCCTGGGTGGCCTCACAGGTCACAGAGCCCACCTTCTCCCACTGGTCTGCAGGGAGCCTCAGGGTGCTGCTCCAGCTGTATTTGCCGTCCTTCTCCAGCACCCCGGGGCTCCTGCTCTCCTCCCAGCTGCTGCTGCTGCCGTCCACCTTCCAGGCCAGACTCCAGTCTGAGGGGAAGCCCTTGTTGGCCAGGCACATGAGCGTGGCCTTCCCCTTCAGCAGCTCCTCACTGGAGGGGGGCAGCACCGTCAGGGTGGGACGGACATCACCTAGGAGACACCAATCAGATTAGAGGACAGGGACCACACAGCTGTCAATCAACCAGCAGACACTTGGACACCTTTACTGTGTGAGAGTTGGTTTTCTCCTTTAAGGAGTTTCTGTCAGATGGTTTTTCTGCTCCACCAGTCACTCACTCACACATTGTTTCACTTCCCTTTAAGAAGCCTCTCATGTAAATCAGCACAGAGAGAATCATCTACACAATGAGCTGATATATATCAAACTATACACTGGAACAACCTAACTATACATGACTTTAAAGTATTAGTGGAATAGAAACAAATCCAGAAAATGAGCTGACAACATCAAATGTTCTTCATGTGATTTTGATCATCATTACCAAACTGTTCAAATAGTTTTCAAACTTTGAAACAATACATGACACAGTAAAGAGATGTTGCACATTTTCAAATACCGATCTTTATCTTTGCTCTGTTCAATTGTTTGAATATTTTAATCTTCATTTGCTTTAAACAGTTATCATTGATGTGGAAAATTAAAAATTAATCTTGTAGAACAGTTTTTCAGTTTTATCTTTTCCACACTTCAAGTCATTTAAATTTCAGTTTGACAGAAATGTGTAAAGAAATGTTTAGTGAAGCTGCTCTGAGTTAGTCTCCACGATAAAGGAGGAGAAATAAAAACATGAATACTAAAAGTAATTAAAAAATAAAATAAAATCGACTTCAAAACATAACTTTACAATATTAACAACATATTTTTTACACATACACACACACACACACACACACACACACACACTTGTTTGATAGTAAAGACTACAGAGTTCTCTTTCTGTGTTGATAATCAGAAGGTAAATTCACATCACTACAGTTGTATTAACAAAGATTGAGTAGACAATAGTAACAGTGGAGATCTTGTACCTCCATGATTTATTTCATTGTAAATTGAACTCCTGGTTTCTTCCATCAAGAAATGCATCATCTGGTCATCTCAGACTTCTCATCTCAGAGTCACACGTCATCAAATCAGCAGCAGCTTTTCTTGCTCCACTCACTCCTCTTTTACATGTACAGAAAAGTTAAATCCACAGTTTGGAGTTCATGAAAATATTTTACTTCAGTAAATGCTCTTACCAAGAGAAATAAAAGACACAAGCATTTAAACACTTCATCCAAATTACAAGAACTCCAGAACATATATTCTGACCTGCTCATATGTGTGGAGCCGTGCAGATATTCTGTTTTTATGTACCGACACTTATGCTGTCACCCAAATATAGTGGACGTGAATTGTGTTCATAGTGATCAATTCAAAAAATATACTTGAAAGATTTTAAAGCAACTTCCTTTGTAGAAATAATGTCCTGGTTACTTTGGAAACTCAACAGACTTCACCATCAACACTTTTTACCGGAACTACTTTCTATCAAAGAAATAGACCCTATCAAACCCACTGTGATGTGGCAGTTATGGACAGTGCCACTACACAAAAAATATACATTTTTATATTTAAAACAAGTCAAAGGTTTTCTATAAGACATGACATCACATGTTATACCAAGAATCATTTAAAGTCTTTGTGACAAAGAGTGAGAAAGGTCATTAATCATAATGACTTGTTCCTCTGTGTCACACATTGTTCATGTTTGTCAGGGCTTGTTTGAGGGAAACAGATGTTCTGCATTAGGGCTGATTACTGAAATGTCGACATACTCAAACAAGTGTTCTCTCATTCTCTGTCAACCCTGAAAAAAAGATTTTACATCAATAAAACAAGTACACAGATCCTTGTTGGTAGAATCTGTCGTTTAGTATTATTTTAATTTCTACATTTCACATCAGTAATTGTGTGTATGCTGCCGTGCTAAGCGAAAAGACCGTAACTCAATTTTGGTCAAAAATTAGTTATTGTCATTTTTGGAACATTAAAAATCTGCTTTATCTTGTGGACAAATATCTTGAGTCAATTGTATTGTTTTGGGGAGAAAATTGTGTGTTGTCTTTGCCGTAACTTCAAAAAAACGTAGAGAAGCCAAGGCAGAATACCGTAACATCAGTTACGGTTCTTTCTCTTTGTTTCATGGCGCTTCAGAATGCTGAAATTGAGTTAAGGTATACTCTGTAAATGCCATGCCTGCGCTGCACATACACATACAAATACAAATACACACACACACACACACACACACACACACACACACACACACACACACATACACACACACACACAGCAGAGGACGACGCTGACACGCAGCACATGTATCTGACTGGGAAATATACCGCTACGCTCGTGACTGTAAGTAGGCTACAATAAAACTTAAAAGTATACGTATCAACACCACTCACCTGTCTACAGGCTTACACATGTATAAGTGATATATTTCAATCTCTGTCTGGGCAGTCCTCTCTCGTCCACCGCGCTGTTTACACAAACAGCTCTACTCTACTCTAAATAGCAAATTTTGACAAACAAGGTAAAACAAAGCTGTCGGTTTGTAGTCTAACTGTTTATCTTAGTTTGCCACAAATCTTGAAATTTGGGCAAATTCTTGTAAACTTAACTGCTGACTAAACTAACCATCGTCTCTGCTGGAGCATCTATGGATGTAGGCTATTATAAGACCACAACAAACCAAGGTGGCTACTTAATATGCACGTGAATGACGCCATCTTTATGTTCACGTCTTCATTCTTGCAGTGAGTCTAAATTATTGCCTCATATCCAAACAGAAGAACATGCTTTATATGCATTAAAACATCAAAACAAGCTCATTCTTAATTCTGACATCTGTCAGAGAGAGTGTGTGAATCAATCATGTGACTGCCTGTGTGGTAGTATGAAATACAGAAAAAAAAACGTATATATATAATTTTCATATGATGTTGACAAATGTGAAGCCATTTTTATCATAGTGAGTCCAATAGGGTTAATATTACTTACATTTTAAGGGAAAGTTATCATTGTCATCATAACATTGTGCTATAAAATAGTAGTTAAGGTTTTTTGCCTTGATATGACCAATTGTCATTTTGTGGGAAATGCTAAGGCAGAATACAGTGACTTCTGGAAAAGGGTCAAAGGTCAAATTTGAGTTCAACATTTTTTTGTAGCTAGATTAATTCAGGCATACACTACAAAATGTGACAATAACAATATCATATAACTCAATTGTCAGGACATTAAGATAACTTTAAAGTCATTTTTCTCACTTTCACACTCTGGCGAGTTAAGGTCTTTTGCCTTAGTAGAGCAGTATGGATCTCAAATGAGGACAAAAATGCACATTGGCTGTGTGGTGAAGACTATGCAGTTTAACAGGTTTTAGTAATTCAACAGAATCAACATAACCCAAATTGCCAATGTAAACCAATCCAATTTCTCAATTTCTTTATGCATTATATCATGAATAATTTATAAAGTCAGTGTTCTCAGCACTGAAGAGGAAACACCCTGTCCATGTTGGAGTCAGTCAGAGCATTTCCATAGAGAGCCACTTTGCATCAGCAGCACCATGCTCCAGTGCTCTGGGAGAGTTTATAGTCCTAAGAGTTGAACACTGGATGACTGACAGCTGTCCTTCATGACAACAGAAGACACAGAAATCCTCCTCATCAAAAACATGACTTTGATCTCCGTCCTCATCTGGACTCTCCTCTGCTGCTGCTTCACAGGTAAAGTCCAGAGAATCAAACTCCTCTGCTCTATCAACATCCGTCCCTCTGAAATGAAGACGACTAAACCGTGACGCTGCTTTATGTTTTTGTCTCTGTATCCTCAGAGTCCAGAGGCCAGGTCACAGTGACTCAGCCTGGAGCAGTGAGCTCTGCTCTGGGAGGCTCCGTCTCCATCAGCTGTAGGACCAGTCAGGATGTTGATGGTTATGTTGATGATGATGATGGGAGCAGCTACCACAATTTAGCCTGGTACCAACAGAGAGATGGAGAAACTCCTAAACTGCTCATTTACTATGCTAGCACTCGACAATCAGGGATTCCAGATCGTTTTACAGGCAGTGGATCAAACTCTGACTTCACTCTGACCATCAGTGGAGTCCAGACTGAAGATGCAGCAGTTTACTACTGTCAGAGTTATCATGAAATCAACAGTCAGGATGTGTTCACACAGTGAAAAAGCGTCGTACAAAAACCTCCCTCAGTCAGACTGAACAGAAACTGAACTGACTGCTGCAGCTGGAAGCTACTGCAGAGACTGATACACTTCACTGAGGACATACACACACACACACACACACACACACACACACACACACACACACACACACACACACACGACCTGATTCAAGTGGCCACAACAAGAGGGAGACACACCATCATCAAGTTTTTGCAAAATATGATTATTTTATATTATTATTTCTATTGCACTGCATCCAGACTTAAATAACCTCCTGCTACTGGGAACATCCTCAGCTGTTCCCAGTTGCTCTAACCATCACCTGCAGAGAGAGCACAGACAGCTGAATCACACAGCTAACTCAAGATGACACCATCCATTCATATCACATTATACTCTCATCTTCTTATCTGATTCATGCCAAAGAATCAACAGGAGCCAATTTGGAAGTCATACAAATAGTAAAACAGAAATCCTATATCTGCATCTATATAAAGTATATGCAAAAACACAATTTCTCCTACAAGCAAATAAAAAACCCAACAAATACATTGAGATCATTCTTGACTTTGGAGTCAGCAAACAATCTCTTCACAACATCCATCCAGTAGCTGTTGATCTTTCAATCATACCACATGATCTTCAGAGGTGGGACCAAGTCACTGTTCTGGAAGTCACAAGTAAGTCTCAAGTCTTTGCACTGAAGTTCCAAGTCAAGACTAACAAATCCCAAGTCAAGTCCCAAGTCATACACTTTGTATTTAGAGTTCTTTAACAAGTCATAATGAAATATTCAAATGTAGACAACAGAGTAATAGTACATATAAATTGCACAAATCATGAAGGCATTAATAAAATAAGTTTAATCACGTGCTACTGAACGTAATAACACTGACACAGCAGTTTAATACTTTCATAATGTATTATGTCTAAATGAAATAAAAAGATAAATGTAAAAGAAAAAACACAAACATAGTGTGGCAGTCTGCCAGAAATAGGTCCTAGAGTTCTATAGTAAAGTTACTCACTTTATGGAGGAATAATCTGTGTCTGCATGTGTGTGAGAGAGAACGTAACAGTTTGCATAAAACAACATCAACGAAGGAATAAACGGTTTCATTCACCCACAAGGTTGTGCTTTTTCTGTTACTAAGGTTACCCCAAGATTTCTCTGTTATAACGTTAGTCATTTACTTTTCTTATATTTCAGGTTAACAGCTGCTTCAAATGTCAAAAAAGAAATTGGAAGATGTTGAATATATTCGACACAAATGTTTTGCATATTGCCATATTTTTTTTGCCACCATGTAGTCGTCATACGCAAACAAAATTATCTTTTGTGTCATCATTTCCAACTGTCACTCAGCAACATAACTTCACTTCTTCATGTTTGTCTCCAGCATATGCTGTCTGCAGTCTGTCAGACCGGCTTACAGTTTTTTCCAACAGCTTACACACGTTTTCAAAACTATGTCTCCTTTTTTGAAAAACTCTACACACAATTCACAAAACGCCTCACATCTCCTTCAAGATTAAACACTGCATTCAAAATACCATCAACACATCTCAAAATGAAGCATTTGCATCAAATGAAGAACACGTTTTTCATAATAGTAAATTTTTGGATGTACCATGTACACACTGTTGTTCTAAATCTAAAGCTCTTTTGTCTTTCATAGGCTTATATCTACATTTACAATGTTCTAGAGAGAAAGTAATCTGCTGAGAGTGGTTGGAAGTTCACTGGAAACAACAATGTAATGTTACAGTAAGACAGAAAATATTTATCGGGCAAAACATTATGTTTGTAAGAGTAGCACAGTGTTGTATACAGTAGTATGAAACAAGAAAACAAAAGTACAAACATGTAAACCAGGGATTCCCAAAGTGTGGTACGCGCACCCCCAGGGGTACGCGAGCTGCCACCAGGGGGTGCGCGAGAGGAAAAATGTAATGGCTGTCTGTTTTTTTAAGTGGGATTTTTCCATACAATAAAAAAACATGAACAGTAAACATTTCCTTTGTAATCGCTTTTATTTTAAATAAAAAAACTATAATTTATTAGTTTTTGATAGAAACGTAGAAGAAGACAGCTGCTTCTTCTACGCACTGCTCTTTTTTATGCACTGCAGCCGCTAGGCTATATGCGTGCCAACTCGTTTCATTCATTCCATATATATTATAAATATGCTTAACTGGCTGAAATCAGGGAAACTGTCAAGTGGGACGTCTTATGATAAAGTTGTTAGTCACAAAGGAGGAGAGGGACCAAGAGAGAGTGAGGATTTGGAGGCAATAGAGACAGAGAGAACAGAGAAAGAAAATGAGCGGGAGTCAGAAGATGCGCCGGAGGAAACCGAAGAGGAGGGAAGGAGATGGCAAAAAAAGAGGTGATGAGGGTGAACACCAGACGAGAAAAAAAAGAAGGAAGTATGATGACAATTATCTGGGTCTGGGCTTCACTTGGATCGGCGATACAGATTGCCCGAAGCCTCAGTGCGTGTTGTGCAGTGAAGTTCTAGCAAACAGCTGTCTGAAGCCGTCTTATCTCCGTCGTCACCTGCACACGAAACATGGCAATTTAAGTCAAAAGCCCCTTACATTTTTTAAAGCAAAGTTGGAGGAGTTGCAGAAAAGCCAAAAAAATGCAGTTTCATTCATGCGTTGAGTCTACGAAAGACGCATTACGGGCTTCATATCTGCTCAGTTACAGAGTAGGGAAAGGGGCTGCCGCACACAATTGCCGAAGACATGTGTTTGCCAGCGGCCAAAGAGATGGTGGAGTGTATGATTGGAGAGAAAGAGGCAAAAATATTGGACGTGATTCCTGTGCAATTTAATTCAATGTACTGTCGTTCTAATTTCCATAACCGTTGTGTTATGATGATGATGATGCTAGCTCCACGGTCATTTAATAGGCTTAGCCTATTGCTGCAATGTTTCTTTTACGCGGCTGAAAATAACCGTGCTTTTTGTTACTGAGCCTGTGTCTGTCACTTGTCCTCTTAAAAGTGGAAGCTTGTGCGTAGCTTTGTTGCATTATATTGAAACTTTGTTGATGTTGTTATTGTCATGCGTGTTCTGGTTATTTGCGCATGATTAAACATGAGTCTTTATATGGCGATAAAACAAAGCTTTGTTGCGTTTTTTTTTTGAAGTGGGGATTGGGGGTGCGCCAACCCGGTTGGGACATAGAAGGGGGTGCGCAGGAAAAAAAGTTTGGGAACCGCTGATGTAAACCAAAGGTATCATTTTTAGAATAAAGAGAGTGTGTGTGTGTGTGTGTGTGTGTGTGTGTGTGGTGTGTGTGTGTGTGTGTGTGTGTGTGTGTGTGTGTGTGTGTGTGTTTGTGCATGCTTGTGTGTCGGGGATTGTATGCACTTTGTGCAAAACAAAGTCTGATTGATTTATGATTTCTAATGCAGTAATAGTCATTAGATAGTTGCATGCCTGTTCTCATTTCTGAGGATTTGAAGTATGGACGCCACTGTAAAGCTACTCAAGATGGGCTTCTCTCATGGTCAATCCGTGGTTGATCACATGATGAATAAGTGTGGCCCTGATCTCATCAGAGATGGCTCTACTTCTTTCTTGTCCTCTTACTCCTCCTCCTCCTCCTCCTCGTTGTTGTCCCCTGTCTCTCCCTCCTCCTCCCCTTGCTCTCTGTCTATTGTTGGCATCCATTGTTCAAAACAGGTAATCTGACCTTTGACCTCTGTATAGGCTTATACTAAAGCAGTGATTGGTTAGTGTTCAGTTAAGCATAATGTGTTTGTACATGTGAGGAGTGTGTGTGTGTCCTGGTAAATAAGTGTAGCATTTTGATTGGTTGTGTTTGGAAAAGAAAAGCAAGTCACTTCCTGTTAGATTTTTGTGTCTTAGGTAGAGAATTGTGTGTAATGTTTTGAAAAAATTGTTTTATGTGATTGAAAACTGAGTGAAAGGCTGAGAAATAGCTCATGGTTTTGGAGATTTGCTGTGTAGTTTTACACTTTGAGTGAGAGGTTTAAAATATCGTTTGACATGAAAAGATTTTGTGTGTAAACAGTCGGAAAAAACTGTAAGGTGATCTAGGTAATGATGCATTCATGAAGTATCGACTTGCTGGGAATTAATAGCGTTGATTCAGGAGAAGAACGAAAATGTATTTTTAATGTCAAAAACTTCTGGTTGGAGTTTCTCGAGCATGTCATCTGAGATCCTCGGACTCAGCCTTCTATAAAGACTCATCACTGCTTTACTTGGTGAAATCTTCACATTACAAACACCTAAACTTGTCCAACCTGCATTTATATTAATATAACTAATCATTTTCAAAAAAAGACCATAATAACAAACTGGAAAAACAGAACAAAACTGTCCACAAGTCACTGGACCAGTTTACTACCAGACTTTTCAATATCCTCTCCATGTGAATATGTAAATATGTAGGTCCATGCTCTCAGCACTGAGGGGGAAACAGCATGACATGTTGAGGACAGCTACAGTTCACTGACTCTGTGTGTTTGCATATGTGTCCTGCCTCTCTGCTCCCAGCCGTTAAGAGGCCAGTGTTGATCAGTGACTGTCCAGGACTTTCAGAGACACTGACACGCCGGCAGCATGATGATGATGTCACTGATTCTACTGCTGGCCACCCTGGGGCTCCTTGTTCAGGGTGAGACTCTCTTCTGAAAACTTTGCTTCAGGATGCAACCAGGTTCACCTCAATGATGTTCTGCTATGATGGAGAAACACTGGAACAAGCAGCATTTACCTTCTTCCATCTCTTCTCCATGTTAAAGAAATGAGACTCTTCTGTTTGGATGTTGATCATCTTTCTCCAAGCTGGATTTGTCTCAATAACCCTTCTGCTCTTTTTCATGTTTTCCAGGTTCATCAGGAGAAATCATCCTGACTCAGTCTCCTGGATCTCAGTCTGTTGCTCCAGGACAGTCTGTCTCTATCAGATGTAAAGCCAGTTCAAGTGTTAGCAATGACTTACAGTGGTACCTTCAGAAACCTGGAGAATCTCCCAAACTCTTGATTTATAATGCTCAAACCCGTCAGTCTGGAGTTTCAGATCGTTTCAGTGGGACTCAGTCTGGAACTGACTTCACTCTGACCATCAGTGGAGTTCAGACTGAAGATGCAGGAGATTATTATTGTCAGCAGGATAACAGCTTCCCGTTCACACAGTGATACAACGTCGTACAAAAACCTCCTCAGCTGGAGAGGAACTGATCTGAATGAACAGCTGCAGAAACCTACAGAAACAGAGACACTTTAGAAGTTTGACTGATACTGAAGTCTATATAACAGAATAATGTCAAGAAATATTACTCATACTATAGTAAGATATAATAGTAATCTTGTTGAAAAAGTGTAGTTAACATTGTATTTAAAATCAGATCAAACTACATCTGAAAAGTAGATAAGTTAAAAAAGCCAACGCCAGTTTGTTTAGCTGTGAAATCAAATATGTATTTCCATTTTAGTGTTTAAGTAAATTTTAACATTCAAATACAATTTGAAATTTATGTAATTTATTTTCCAACACACCTTCAGACATTAAATGTTTTTAATGAACTTGTGTTGATAGTGAAATGCACATGTAAGGTGATAATTTGAGATCACACAGCTGATAATATTATTTTCAATGATATAATATGCTGATGATATCCTACTTTATAATTCAAGTGCAATTATTTCTTCTCAGGCTCTGCAGTTTACCCAGATTCATGATACTCTATAGACACATCTAAAATCAATTCAACATATTAAACACTTCATTTATGAGATACATAGTATATCTGAATTTCCTAAAAATAGTGAAATAATCAGCTTTCCTACAAAAGAAATTTAAAATTACTCCAATGAAGCAGTTTCTGAAGTCACATAAGCTTTAAAGAATTTGGAATAAATTATGGATTTACTTCTATCTTGTCTGGGTCACATTAATGATTATCTGATTAGTTTTGTGTTTTCAAAATATATTAAACATGCTATTATATTACCTTATGTATTTATTTTTTTGGTGAAATTTCCAGGAAGTTTTACATTAAACTCAGTTGAGTTTAACATTTCTAGATGTATGGGACTATTACGTTATTTGTTTATTTTACATTAACAGACATGAAAACAACTGATTTGATGAAAAGTACTTTATTGTGTTAAAATAATCAAAATTAAAACATGCAACACACGTTATCAATGAAAAATGTAATTAGACAGTGAGTGAGGGTAAGAGATAAACAGAGAGAGAGTTACAGACTGAGATCAGTATCAGAGTGAAACCAGTAGCAGAGTCCCAGTGAGTCAGGTCAGGACTGGGAACACTGGTCTCTCCTCAGTGTCTCTGAGAGTGGAGTCTGGGAGCCCTGGGTGGCCTCACAGGTCACAGAGCCCACCTTCTCCCACTGGTCTGCAGGGAGCCTCAGGGTGCTGCTCCAGCTGTATTTGCCGTCCTTCTCCAGCACCCCGGGGCTCCTGCTCTCCTCCCAGCTGCTGCTGCTGCTGCTGCCGTCCACCTTCCAGGCCAGACTCCAGTCTGAGGGGAAGCCCTTGTTGGCCAGGCACATGAGCGTGGCCTTCCCCTTCAGCAGCTCCTCACTGGAGGGGGGAAGCACCGTCAGGGTGGGACGGACATCACCTAGGAGACACCAATCAGATTAGAGGACAGGGACCACACAGCTGTCAATCAACCAGCAGACACTTGGACACCTTTACTGTGTGAGAGTTGGTTTTCTCCTTTAAGGAGTTTCTGTCAGATGGTTTTTCTGCTCCACCAGTCACTCACTCACACATTGTTTCACTTCCCTTTAAGAAGCCTCTCATGTAAATCAGCACAGAGAGAATCATCTACACAATGAGCTGATATATATCAAACTATACACTGGAAATAAAATGTCAACTTTTGGACAAATCTTTAAACCTCCAAATCAAGATCATCAACAACCTAACTATACATGACTTTAAAGTATTTAGTGTAATAGAAACAAATCCAGAAAATGAGCTGACAACATCAAATGTTCTTCATGTGATTTTGATCATCATTACCAAACTGTTCAAATAGTTTTCAAACTTTGAAACAATACATGACACAGTAAAGAGATGTTGCACATTTTCAAATACCGATCTTTATCTTTGCTCTGTTCAATTGTTTGAATATCTGAATCTTCATTTGCTTTAAACAGTTATCATTGATGTGGAAAATCAAAAATGAATCTTGTAGAACAGTTTTTCAGTTTTATCTTTTCCACACTTCAAGTCATTTAAATTTCAGTTTGACAGAAATGTGTAAAGAAATGTTTAGTGAAGCTGCTCTGAGTTAGTCTCCACGATAAAGGAGGAGAAATAAAACATGAATACTAAAAGTAAATAAAAAGATATTTCACTGACTGTAAACGGAAATTAAAACATTACTTTACAATATTCATTATATAGTTTTTAGCATTTGTGCAGAAACTTACTTCCAACATTCAGTCTGGTTCCTCCACCAAAAGTCCACCACAGTGATACAAAGTCATTGAGCCGCCGTACAAAAAACCTCTCACTGTAGAGAGACACGGCTCTCTGACTTTGACACAAACAAACTCACCAAAATGAGGCTGTTTGTAAAATCTTGTCAGATAAAAAGAAAACTGACAATAACACAGTGCTGCAGATTTCCAGAATGCATGTTTTGATATATGTTAAATGTCTGTGATTTCTTCTCTTGCAATTAATTTAAATAAGACAGAAGACATTAGATTAGATTGACTTTATTGTCCACCTCAGTGGAAATTTTTTGTTTGCCTTCTCCCAATGTACAGCAAAGGTAAATACAATGCACATAACACAGCACACCATTAAAAACATACAGAATATACAGAATACAATATACAATAGTGTAAACGGGTAGGTAGCAGCAGATAAGTTCTATAGAGAAATTTTCATAGTTTTAATCAGTTTGAAATACATAACACTAAATAAACTGTATTTATGGCTTCATGGCTTCTTCTATTGAACAACAAGGTGTCGTGCCGTTATCGGTCGAGGTAGGCCATCTGGTAGGTGCTCACAAAGAGCAGTATTTGGAGAAGTTGGAGATAGCAGGATTGGATACCGACCCTTACCTTCTTCCTCCCTCCGTTTTCACGGACCTCATTAAATCGCCGACTTCAGTCCACACGATCTGTACCACTATGTGGTAAACCGGGTATCCTGGTGCTGATCTCAAAGCTTTTAAAAGTCTGGATGCTTACCAGTTCTTTTTAGCTGGCTGGGTTACAGGTACGCGATGCTACGCTGGCGTGGGGAGATACCTCGAAATGGCAAAGATAATCAATCTAGGGTTTATTTTGTATTAACATCTATTCTTTACTTGAGTAAAGATTTATATAACACATAGCCAATGTTTTTAGAGGACATGGTCGGTCGTGGCTACCCACATACCGTTGTTCTCTGGGTGTGCCAAGGCTTCCCAACTCTGGGAAGTGCAGCCATTAATTATCTATCACACGTTAATCCATGCAGTAAGGGACCGTTCGGTATTTATGGAATGGACCACCGGAGGAAAATAGGGGAGGGTCATGTCTTTTTATATTTTGCTGAGGGGAGGGTCATCCAACATTTTTTAGTCTGGGTGGGGGGGGGGGGGGTCACCCAACTTTTTTATTCAAGAAAAGAGCAAACTTTCAAAGTGGCTTGTTTGGTGCATATTTATCCATGTAGCTCTCAGTCTCAGCCCCCTAGCAGATGGTTCTGACCCCATACGCGGAGTTTGCTGGGGGGGCAGGAGGAGCACTGCCCCCCTGGTGGCTCAAATGGGTAACTGCATTGTTTAAAAAATGAGTGGAATAATTACATCCGGCATGACCAGATATTTTATAAATATCTTAAATAACACAAAACAACTAAATGGTGGTAGGTAATACATCTGATTTCATATACTGCTTTGGTAAAAAAAATATTACCTGGCTGACGATGGGAGCAGCAGGACGCAAAAAACGAAAATTACTGTTGCACTAGTCTGGACATCTTGCCGTGCCAACCTTGCAATAAAGGTTTCCTAAATGCCATGTATATAAATGTGATGTCAGCTTACTAATTGATTGCGGGTTTTGTGTAGATTTGGACTTTTATACGTTTATTCCACTTTGTTTAAACGGCGAAGTGGAGAGGCCTCGTATGTGACGCTCATATCGGCCTTGCTGGATACACCGTGTCATTTACCTTTCTGTGGATCTACTGATCGCTGTGGATTACTTTTTTTTTGTCATTGGATTACGGCAAAATGATGATCTTTTTTCTCAACGTGTCTTAACGTTTTATGGTGTGACTGCGCTTGGTTTCTGCGTTTGGAGAGGCATCTCGACAGACTGTAGGTCCAACACTGATTGCTCACTGTTACATTTTAGTTGAATTTAAGCGTCTGTCTATTGCGTTCCAAAACAGCCGTGCCGCGATTGGATTTCATAAGGGCGAATTGTTAAATTGTTACAATGTAACTTAAAAACTTTAAAAATAAACATATGTGTTTTGGAATATAATGTTCAGCTTCGGCAGCTTTACCTATGTGCTAAAATATACAATGACGATAGTGACAAGTCCATAGCAACCAGTGTTGAATTGGTTATATCCCAGCGTCCTTTGCTGAATGGTCTCAATGTTTTATTGTTTTATTTCACGTGAATACTAGTTTACTAGAGGAGTAACTTAGTATTTGAAGTAATGCAGTAATGCATGAAGTGTGCATTTAGTTTCCATGCTTATTGTGTTTCCACAACTATGTTAGTGAGTAAATCTGGTATCAGTACTTCTTTGCTAAGTGCAAACTTGCACGCAAGGGGAGGGCATGCCGCTCTTTCAAATTGTTTTGAGGGTCATAGGAAAATTATTACTGACGAGGGGAGGGTCACGTCTTCTTAGGTTGGAGGCCACAAAACTCCTCCGGTGGCCCCTTAATTAAATAACGAACAGTCCCTAACCCTTCTTTTGCATATTTCCATACTAAATAATACTAGTATAATAAACAAGTCCCTGTTGGAGTCAGTCAGAGCATTTCCATAGAGAGCCACTTTGCATCAGCAGCACCATGCTCCAGTGCTCTGGGAGAGTTTATAGTCCTGAGAGTTGAACACTGGATGACTGACAGCTGTCCTTCATGACAACAGAAGACACAGAAATCCTCCTCATCAAAAACATGACTTTGATCTCCGTCCTCATCTGGACTCTCCTCTGCTGCTGCTTCACAGGTAAAGTCCAGAGAATCAAACTCCTCTCCTCTATCAACATCCGTCCCTCTGAAATGAAGACGACTAAACCGTGACGCTGCTTTATGTTTTTGTCTCTGTATCCTCAGAGTCCAGAGGCCAGGTCACAGTGACTCAGCCTGGAGCAGTGAGCTCTGCTCTGGGAGGCTCCGTCTCCATCAGCTGTAGGACCAGTCAGGATGTTTATGGTTCTAACAGATTAGCCTGGTACCAACAGAGAGATGGAGAAACTCCTAAACTGCTCATTTACTATACTAGCACTCGACAATCAGGGATTCCAGCTCGTTTTACAGGCAGTGGATCAAACTCTGACTTCACTCTGACCATCAGTGGAGTCCAGACTGAAGATGCAGCAGTTTACTACTGTCAGAGTTATCACTATATCAACAGTCAGGATGTGTTCACACAGTGAAAAAGCGTCGTACAAAAACCTCCCTCAGTCAGACTGAACAGAAACTGAACTGACTGCTGCAGCTGGAAGCTACTGCAGAGACTGATACACTTCACTGAGGACACACACACACACACACACACACACACACACACACACACACACACACACACACACACACACACATACACACACACACACACACACACACAGTAAGACTATAAGAGAAGATAAACTTTTTGTTCCACAATGTGTAATCCCTTTAAGTAAATCATTTAATTGTATTAAAACCAAAGAGATCCTCCCAGTCCTTCTTGACCTAGACATTAGTTTATCTGCTATTTAAAAGCTTTATTGACACAGGGACACATTAATTTTTACATCTATTTACAACATCTCCTCAGTTTTTTAACATTCAGAAAAAGGTGTTTGTCATCACACCATTTTACAAACCTCTGAATCTCTGAAAGGTAGTTAGATAGATCACTGTCCTTTTTTATTAAAGCTAGGATGGCAGTATCATCAGAAGATGTAATGATATAGTTGTTGGGATTCTAGCTTCTATACTCATCTGTGTAAAGGGTAAAAAGGACAGGTGAACTGACGCAACCCTGGGGGGCTCCGGTGCTTAAAGTTCTCCACTCTGAGAGAGTACCATTAACACTGACCTGCTGTTTACCATTCGTTAGAAACCAGTGGTACCACCTAATAATGAGGGATGGACATTAAGGTCATTCAGCTTTTTAATGAATAGGTGTTGCTGTACCGTATTAAATGCTGAACTGAAATCTACAAATAAAACACGTTCATATGAGGTAGGGTCCTCTAAATGTTTAGATATCAAATGTACCATGGCAGTGACTGCATCATCATCAGTATGAGAGTCATACCTTTTTAGGAACAGGAATAATAATAGAGCTTTTCCAAGTGGAAGGAACAACATGTGACATGGAGCAATGGGTTTCAAATTTCTCCTTCTCCTTCCTCCTTGCCTTTCCTAATTTGCTGTTGAGTTTTCTTGGATATTCCTCATGGCAACAATATCCCCATTTTTAAATGCTATTTTTCTACGGACTACACACTCTTTAATTTCCCTGGAAATATAAGATGTATTGTTTGGATACAAAGTTATAGACTTCTGAGTTAACACGTTATCTCTACAAAATGTTACATAATCAGTAATAGTGTCTGTTGCTTCTTCTAAGTCCAAGCTATGGAAGAGGTCCGAGTTAGTGCAGTAAAAACATCCTTTTAATGGATCAATGCCATCATTGTCCCAAACGTGGATTGCTTTTAAGCACAAATTTCTAGGTTTGACTTTAGTAATTCAATGATGGGATGTGGATATCAGTGAAGTTAGTATTGTGTGATGGGCGTGAGTGGACAATATAGTGGAGAGTCAGCCAGAGAGAGGGCTGCACTGCATCCAGACTTAAATAACCTCCTGCTACTGGGAACATCCTCAGCTGTTCCCAGTTGCTCTAACCATCACCTGCAGAGAGAGCACAGACAGCTGAATCACACAGCTAACTCAAGATGACACCATCCATTCATATCACATTACAATCTCATGTTCATTCAACAACTCCACCCTGTCCCCATTTTTGGAGCTTTTAATCATATCACATGGTTTTCCTCAGCAGATGTTATTAAAATGTGGATTTTCATATTCCCATTCATCGCAGCATTTGTGAGACTTCTTGTCCACGTTGGCTTAGAAGTTAAAATATTCCATGAGAACTGGGTGAACTTTGTCTGCTGAGGAAGATCATGTAATTGGATCCAAAGCTCTGAGACAAGACAAGACTGAGTAAAAATGCAGCAGATTCTGAGACGAGACCCAAACCTTCAAAGAGTGGTCTTGAGACCAAGACTGATATTGAGAACTACAACACTGGACTCAGCCTTCTATAAAGACTCATCACAACTTTACTTGGTGAAATCTTCACATTACAAACACCCAAACATGTCAAACCTGCATTAATATTAATATTACTAATCATTATCAAAAAACACCATATTACCAAACTGGAAAAACATAACAAAACTGTCCACAAGTCACTGGATCAGTTTACTACCAGACTTTTCAATATCCTCTCCATGTGAATATGTAAATACAGTGGTAAGAAAAAGTATGAACCTTTTGGAATTTCAGTTTTCTGAATAAATTTGTCATAAAATGTGATCTGATCTTCGTCTAAGTCAAGGGTATTGACAAACAATGTGTCTAAACTAATAACAAGCAAAATCTGATCTTTCATGTCTTTATTGAACACACTTATTCAACATTCAAAATGGCAGTGGAAAAAGTAAGTGAACCCTTAGAATTAATAACTCGTTGACCCCCCCCCCCCCCCCACTTGGCAGCAACAACCTCAACCAGGAGCTTCCTGTAGCTGTGGATCAGACCTGCACATCGTTGAGGAGGAATTTTAGCCCATTCTTCCTGGCAGACCTGCTTTAGCTCTGTCATATTGTTTGGACGTCTCATGTGTATGGCCCTCTTCAAGTCAATCCATAGCATCTCTATTGGGTTGAGGTCTGGGCTCTGACTTGGCCACTCCAAAAGGCAGATTTTGTTTTTCTGAAGCCATTCTGTTGCAGACATGCTGCAGTGTCTTGGGTCATTGTCCTTTTAAAAAAGAAATTAAAAAAAAAAAAAAATAAATAAAAATCACCCACCTTCTACACAGTTTCAGCTGACATACAGATAGACATTCTCACATTATACTGAAGAATTGTCTGATATACTTGGGAATTCATCTTCCCCTCAATGATTCCAAGCTGGCCAGGCCCTGATGCAGCAAAGCAGGCCCAAATCATGAGGTTTACTCCACCATTCTTTACGGTTGGGATGATGTTTTCATGATATGCCTCGCCCTTTCTACGCCAGGTGTAGTGCCGTGTGTTTTTTCCAAATAGTTCAATTTTAGTTTCATCAGTCCACAAAACATTTTGCCAATACCACTGTGGAGTGTCAATGTGCTCTTTTGCAAACTTCAGGCAGGCAGCAATGTTCTTTTTAGTAAGCAGTGACTTCCATCGTGGTGTCCTGCCGTAGATATCCTGCTTGTTCAATGTTTTACATATTAGACTAATGAACAGAGATGTCAGCCAGATCCAATGATGTCATTCAGGATGGTTTCTGGACCTCATTGATGAGTCTTCGTTGTGCTCTTCGTGTCATTATGACTAGGCACCCACTTCTTGGTAAAGTAGCAATAGACCCAAAGTGTCTCCATTTGCAGATTGTTTGCCTAACTGTAGACAGATGAATTTCTAAAGTCTTTGAAATAACTTTGTAACCTTTGCCAACTTTATGTAAATCAACAATTCTTGATCATAGATCCTCTGAAAGCTCTTTTTGGCGAGGCATGGCTCACATAAGTGTGTTCTTCTTGGCTTGGGCAGCGCAAACTCCAAATGTTTGAGGGGTTTTTATCAGTCAAAGTAGCTGTAGTCCACACCTCCAAACTCATTATCTCAACAAGACTCCAGGTGTGCTAAAACCTGACTCCAATTAGCTTTATTGAGGTCATTAACTCAAGGGTTCACATACTCTTTCCACAAGCACTATGCAGTTTTTTTTTGTTGTTCTCAATAAAGACATAAAAGATTAAAAAAATGTTGTGTTATTATTTTAGATACATTATATTTATCAATACCCTTGACTTAGATGAAGAACAGATCACATTTTATGACCAATTTATTCAGAAAACCATTAAATTCCAAAAGCTTCACATACTTTTTCTTGCCACTGTATGTAGGTCCATGCTCTCAGCACTGAGGGGGAAACAGCATGACATGTTGAGGACAGCTACAGTTCACTGACTCTGTGTGTTTGCATATGTGTCCTGCCTCTCTGCTCCCAGCCGTTAAGAGGCCAGTGTTGATCATTTAAAACATACAGATTATACAAAATACTATATAAAATAGTGCAAATGGGCAGGTGGCAGCAAATAAGTCTAATAAAAAATACAAGAGAGCAAATATTAAAAATTGCAAAACAAATGCTGTCATTCTGTGTTCAATGCCTGTATGGCATAGAGAATAAAATAATTCGTGTATATGTTCCAGCTGGTCCTGGGAAGACTAAATCAAACATTTTGAAAGATTTGTAAAGAAGTCAAAGTTTTATTGAAAGATCCTAATCAATACTCAGATAAAGTGATTGATCCATTGATGAACAGCATCATCAGAGTAATCCAAGTCCCTGTTGGAGTCAGTCAGAGCATTTCCATAGAGAGCCACTTTGCATCAGCAGCACCATGCTCCAGTGCTCTGGGAGAGTTTATAGTCCTGAGAGTTGAACACTGGATGACTGACAGCTGTCCTTCATGACAACAGAAGACACAGAAATCCTCCTCATCAAAAACATGACTTTGATCTCCGTCCTCATCTGGACTCTCCTCTGCTGCTGCTTCACAGGTAAAGTCCAGAGAATCAAACTCCTCTCCTCTATCAACATCCGTCCCTCTGAAATGAAGACGACTAAACCGTGACGCTGCTTTATGTTTTTGTCTCTGTATCCTCAGAGTCCAGAGGCCAGGTCACAGTGACTCAGCCTGGAGCAGTGAGCTCTGCTCTGGGAGGCTCCGTCTCCATCAGCTGTAGGACCAGTCAGAAGGTTTATAATTCTGACTTTTTAGCCTGGTACCAACAGAGAGATGGAGAAACTCCTAAACTGCTCATTTACTATACTAGCACTCGACAATCAGGGATTCCAGATCGTTTTACAGGCAGTGGATCAAACTCTGACTTCACTCTGACCATCAGTGGAGTCCAGACTGAAGATGCAGCAGTTTACTACTGTCAGAGTTATCATGAAATCAACAGTCAGTATGTGTTCACACAGTGAAAAAGCGTCGTACAAAAACCTCCCTCAGTCAGACTGAACAGAAACTGAACTGACTGCTGCAGCTGGAAGCTACTGCAGAGACTGATACACTTCACTGAGGACACACACACACACACACACACACACACACACACACACACACACACACACACACACACTTCTTTTTAACCATGAATTTCCTTCATCGCCACTAAAAGTAGAGCTTTCATTTTGGAAGTAAAGGAAGATTCTTATAAAACACTTCAAATATGGTTTTCAATAAAACATTAAAGCAATACACAATTAAAATATACTAAACTACAAAAGCCACACTAAACCATTTGTTCCATATCAAAGGTTTTCACAGTATCCACTTAAATCCAACTGGAGAGACTCCCAAAGATCAAAACTCCTGACTTCAGAGCCACAGTCAACTTCACTTAAAAGTCTGTAGTGAGAAAATAAAAAAAAAAAAACCCTGATCAAGACTTTTAGGACCTCCTCTTTATATAGGCCTGTATAATCTCATTGATATTGGAGGGTGCCTGACCATGTAGGGCTCTAAAACTGATAACAAGTATCTTGAAATTGAATTTTAATTTACTAAAAATCGAGACAGATGTGATATGCGACCTCTTCAAGGACCTGGTAAAAAGCCTCTGAACAACCCTCTGGACCTGTTGTTAGTGGTTCATGGACGTGAAAGACAAGTAGAAATGGAGTAACAACAGTCTAAATAGATGAAAGAAATGTAGAAATGATCATCCTCATCTTAGCTCGAGGCATAGTGGGCCAAAGTTTAACAATGAATAAGTCAAAAGTCAACAAGGTCAACAGAATCATAGGAAAACTGTATTAACTGAAATTTAATAATTAATTGGAAATGCATTTCAAGCATCTTTTCAGAGTGACACCACCATCAAACAGCCTGTACGCCGATGATTCTCAATTATACATGACAAAACATGTTCTCTTCTTCATGTCCATCATGTGATCAGTCATTAAAGCAACTCTTCTGTCTGTCTGTTCTCCTCTTTTCAATTTTTTAAAAAGTATCAATTATAGACTTTGGAGTTCACCTTTTTACCAAACTTAAATTAAGTATTTAAATTAAAGTAGATTCCCTGGCTAAAAGAAATAAAGTAAAACAGAATCCATTGTCTCAATCATCCACTAAATGATTATCTACAGAATGAATAAACATTATCACAACCAATTTCCTGCTATGAATCCTGTCATCCCACACTCAGGAGTGCATTGAATAGATATCTGGTACCTCGTTAACCACCTGTAGTAAAAAACTAACTCTAGATGTAAAAATACCCACAAACAGAATCGACTTTCTGTACTTGCTTGGTGGAAACTAAATGAAGTTTTTATGACAAGATTTGACCATTCATCCGTAGCCCATTATGTAGTGAGACATTTAATTAGTCAAAGTAAAAGGGGAAACAGCATGACATGTTGAGGACAGCTACAGTTCACTGACTCTGTGTGTTTGCATATGTGTCCTGCCTCTCTGCTCCCAGCCGTTAAGAGGCCAGTGTTGATCAGTGACTGTCCAGGACTTTCAGAGACACTGACACGCCGGCAGCACGATGATGATGTCACTTATTCTACTGCTGGCCACCCTGGGGCTCCTTGTTCAGGGTGAGACTCTCTTCTGAAAACTTTGCTTCAGGATGCAACCAGGTTCACCTCAATGATGTTCTGCTATGATGGAGAAACACTGGAACAAGCAGCATTTACCTTCTTCCATCTCTTCTCCATGTTAAAGAAATGAGACTCTTCTGTTTGGATGTTGATCATCTTTCTCCAAGCTGGATTTGTCTCAATAACCCTTCTGCTCTTTTTCATGTTTTCCAGGTTCATCAGGAGAAATCATCCTGACTCAGTCTCCTGGATCTCAGTCTGTTGCTCCAGGACAGTCTGTCTCTATCAGATGTAAAGCCAGTTCAAGTGTTAGTACTTGCCTTCACTGGTACCTTCAGAAACCTGGAGAATCTCCTAAACTCTTAATTAGGTATGCTACAACTCGTCACTCTGGAGCTTCCGACCGTTTCAGTGGAAGTGGATCTGGAACTGACTTCACTCTGACCATCAGTGGAGTTCAGACTGAAGATGCAGGAGATTATTATTGTCAGCAGTGTAACAGTTGGCCGTTCACACAGTGATACAACGTCGTACAAAAACCTCCTCAGCTGGAGAGGAACTGATCTGACTCAACAGCTGCACAGAAACTACAACACTACATGATTTATTAACATACATTTATAAGTTAGACCACAATAACACTTTCAGCATGAACACATTTTGTATATTTCTGTTAAATATAGTTTTAGGACTATTTTTGTGCTGTTTGTGGGTTAATATAAATTTGCTCAATGTCAGAATCACAACTGTATAATTTCAGCTCTTTTAACAACATAGTCTAAGTATCAAATCAAATAATAAATCAATTTAGATTAAGGTAAAAATAGCTAATAAATGCTTAATTTGTACTTTTTATGTTGCTTTGAAAATGCCAGAAACTTGATATTGTCAAACTCAAAGAAAAATAATTTCAGCTTTTTTTTATTATTTTTTTTCCAAATAGTTTTTTTTATAGAATTTTTAAATTTTAACAAAAAGTGACACCACATATTGAACAAAGTGAACACAGCATGGTGGAACTGATATGTCACTTCCCCTCAAGTCCCCTATACACCCACAAACCAACCCAGTACAGGTCCAAAATGGGGACAGACAACACAGACCCATGCACACTGACAGACACACACCAGTAAGGACACACAACATCCAAAATATCAAAGTAAAAAAGATAGACAAATTAAAAGAGATAGAGAGGATAGAAAACAAAAAGTGTGTGTGTGTGTGTGTGTGTGGGCAGCTGGCGTCAAATGCAGCAGTTCAGAAGGAGCTCAGTCAAAAAATTTCAGCTTTTAACAAAACTTTAATTTATTTCATGTTGTTTTAAATTATGAAGTCTACTTGATGCATTTTATTAAACTCAAATATCAATGACACTATGCAATTCATCACTCAGACATTCTGTTGTTGTAGTTAATTAGATAATCTTGACAACTATGATACAGCACAGTTCAGTACAGAGTAAGACACTACAATTATTTGTTTTCCAAAATCTTCACATAGATTTTTAAAAACCTAATGATCTGACCCTGAGACAAACTCAGATATAAGATGCTGATCATTTCATACTTCACAAATGAATTGCCATAAATTCTTCTCAAATGTAGTTTACTAAGATTCTTTATACTTTCTGGACATTTCTAAAAAGCTTTCAACATGAGAGTTATAGTAGTCTATAGACACATCTAAAAACAATTCAACATAGTAAACACTTCATTTATGAGATGCCTAGTATATCTGAATTTCCTATATATTATAAATATATATTCCTAAATATTGAAATAATCACCTTTCCTACAAAACCAAATTTAAAATCACTCCAATGAAGAAGTTTCTGAAGTCACATCAGCTTTAAAAAATTTGGAATAAATGATGGATTTACTTCTATCTTGTCTGGGTCACATTAATGATTATCTGATTAGATTAGTATTTTCAAAATATATTAAACATGCTATTATATTACCTTGTAGTTTCTTTCTCGAGGAATTTCCAGGCAGTTTTACATTAAACTCAGTTGAGTTTAACATTTCTAGATTTATGGAACTATTAAGACAGATATGTCTGTTTCTTTTAGAATAACAGACATGGAAACAACTGATTTGATGAAAAGTACTTTATTGTGTTAAAATAATCAAAATTAAAAGATGCAACACACGTTTTCAATGAAACCTGTAATTAGAGAGTGAGTGAGGGAAAGAGATAAACAGAGAGAGAGTTACAGACTGAGATCAGTATCAGAGTGAAACCAGTAGCAGAGTCCCAGTGAGTCAGGTCAGGACTGGGAACACTGGTCTCTCCTCAGTGTCTCTGAGAGTGGAGTCTGGGAGCCCTGGGTGGCCTCACAGGTCACAGAGCCCACCTTCTCCCACTGGTCTGCAGGGAGCCTCAGGGTGCTGCTCCAGCTGTATTTGCCGTCCTTCTCCAGCACCCCGGGGCTCCTGCTCTCCTCCCAGCTGCTGCTGCTGCTGCTGCTGCTGCTGCTGCTGCTGCTGCTGCCGTCCACCTTCCAGGCCAGACTCCAGTCTGAGGGGAAGCCCTTGTTGGCCAGGCACATGAGCGTGGCCTTCCCCTTCAGCAGCTCCTCTCTGGAGGGGGGCAGCACCGTCAGGGTGGGACGGACATCACCTAGGAGACACCAATCAGATTAGAGGACAGGGACCACACAGCTGTCAATCAACCAGCAGCCACTTGGACACCTTTACTGTGTGAGAGTTGGTTTTCTCCTTTAAGGAGTTTCTGTCAGATGGTTTTTCTGCTCCACCAGTCACTCACTCACACATTGTTTCACTTCCCTTTAAGAAGCCTCTCATGTAAATCAGCACAGAGAGAATCATCTACACAATGAGCTGATATATATCAAACTATACACTGGAAATAAAATGTCAAATATTTCACAAATTGTAAAACCTTAACCATACATTACTTTACAGTATTTAGTGGAAACAAACAAATACAAATAATCATCTGACAACAATGAAATGTTCTTCATGTAGATTTCTTTCATTATTTAGCAAACTGTTCAAAAGATTTCAAACAAAATTTGCAACAATATATGACATTATATTCATAGTGTAACATTAAAGACTAACCTTAACAAACATTTTAAGTAGAATATAAGTTTTGTGTTCATCAAGTTATTTAAATTGACAGAAATGTTTAGTGAAGCTGCTCTGAGTTAGTCTCCATGATAAAGGAGGATGAATAAAAACATGAATAAATTTCATCAATAAAACAACATATTTATCTGCCCATCCAAAAATGTAATTTAAAACATTACTTCACAATAATGTATTAACTATTTTGTGCAGGAACTTACTTCCAAATTCCAGTCTGGTTCCTCCACCGAACGTGTACCACAGTGATACAAAGTCACTGAGCCGCCGTACAAAAACCTCTCACTGTAGAGAGACACGGCTCTCTGACTTTGACACAAACAAACTCACCAAAACACATTCCCAGTTTACCCAGTTTATGTCATAACTGGTCAAAATGTTTAAAACTTGATGCACAAACTATGAAAATGTATTTAATCTTTACTTGAAATGAAATGTTAAACATCCACTAACAATATAAATTTCTCTTTCAGTGAAAATAATTGAAATATTTCTGAAGAAAAATTTGACAATAAATTCGGCCTAAATGTAAATAATTATCAATAACATGTTTATTGTAGATGATGAATGGATAATAAAAATAATAATATTTTTTAGTTAAATCTGTCCCACAGTGATTTGATTGATTTGTGTTGTAGTGAATCAGTGGTTCTGGGAGGGGGGTGGCCAGGGTCCCCTTAATATTAAGCCTCGACCCCCCATCTGGCCCCCCTAGTTTTGTCAAACATATTTGTACATTTTTAAACGCTCCTTTATCCTCAAAGAGGAGATATTATTCATGTACATCGATAAACAAAATGTGAGTTAACACTGAATGAGTGATCTTGTGTTAATTGTTGTATGAGTATCGTTAGTCTGTTGTAGAAGCAAACCTATGGAGGGTAGGTGGATGGTAACACTTGTGATTAATATATTTGGTACTCCTAAAATAGTTTATGGACTAAAACCAAAGACTCATACAAATGAGCAGTGACACATTCCTAATCAATACTCTGATCAAGTGATTGATCCATTGATGAACAGCATCATCAGAGTAATCCAAGTCCCTGTTGGAGTCAGTCAGAGCATTTCCATAGAGAGCCACTTTGCATCAGCAGCACCATGCTCCAGTGCTCTGGGAGAGTTTATAGTCCTGAGAGTTGAACACTGGATGACTGACAGCTGTCCTTCATGACAACAGAAGACACAGAAATCCTCCTCATCAAAAACATGACTTTGATCTCCGTCCTCATCTGGACTCTCCTCTGCTGCTGCTTCACAGGTAAAGTCCAGAGAATCAAACTCCTCTCCTCTATCAACATCCGTCCCTCTGAAATGAAGACGACTAAACCGTGACGCTGCTTTATGTTTTTGTCTCTGTATCCTCAGAGTCCAGAGGCCAGGTCACAGTGACTCAGCCTGGAGCAGTGAGCTCTGCTCTGGGAGGCTCCGTCTCCATCAGCTGTAGGACCAGTCAGAGGGTTGTTGGTGGGAGCTATCTACACTGGTACCAACAGAGAGATGGAGAAACTCCTAAACTGCTCATTTATAATGCTGATGAGCGAGAATCAGGGATTCCAGATCGTTTTACAGGCAGTGGAGAAGAGTCTGACTTCACTCTGACCATCAGTGGAGTCCAGACTGAAGATGCAGCAGTTTACTACTGTCAGAGTGTTCATGAAATCAACAGTCAGCTTGTGTTCACACAGTGAAAAAACGTCGTACAAAAACCTCCCTCAGTCAGACTGAACAGAAACTGAACTGACTGCTGCAGCTGGAAGCTACTGCAGAGACTGATACACTTCACTGAGGACACACACACACACACACACACACACACACACACACACACACACACACACACACACACACGCACACACCGTAAGACTATACTGTATACTATAAAATGAACTTTTTGTTCCACAATGTGTGTGAAAAACATCCATAGATGTTATTGAACAAACAACACAGCAAGGTTCCTAAAACACTAATCCCTTTAAGTAAATCATTTAATTGTAGTAAAACCAAAGAGATCCTCCCAGTCCTTCTTGACCTAGACATTAGTTTATCTGCTATTTAAAAGCTTTATTGACACAGGGACAAATTAATGTTTACATCTATTTCCAACATCTCCTCAGTTTTTTAACATTCAGAAAAAGGTGTTTGTCATCACACCATTTTACAAACCTCTGAATCTCTGAAAGGTAGTTAGATAGATCACTGTCCTTTTTTATTAAAGCTAGGATGGCAGTATCATCAGAAGATGTAATGATATAGTTGTTGGGATTCTAGCTTCTATACTCATCTGTGTAAAGGGTAAAAAGGACAGGTGAACTGACTCAACCCTGGGGGGCTCCGGTGCTTAAAGTTCTCCACTCTGAGAGAGTACCATTAACACTGACCTGCTGTTTACCATTCGTTAGAAACCAGTGGTACCACCTAATAATGAGGGATGGACATTAAGGTCATTCAGCTTTTTAATGAATAGGTGTTGCTGTACCGTATTAAATGCTGAACTGAAATCTACAAATAAAACACGTTCATATGAGGTAGGCTCCTCTAAATGTTTAGATATCAAATGTACCATGGCAGTGACTGCATCATCTGTACCTCTTTTGCCCCTAAATGCAAACTGAAAAGGATCTAATGAGCAAATGACATCTGTTTCCAATAAGTTGATAATAATTTTCTCAAAACAACTGGGCGGTATTCATTATAATCCTTACAGCATACCTTTTTAGGAACAGGAATAATAATAATAATAGAGCTTTTCCAAGTGGAAGGAACAACATGTGAGTCCAGAGACTTTTGGTAAATAGGACACAAGGCCTCTGCCAGCTCTACGCTGCATCATTTCAGCAGAGACCCAGAAATGCCGTCTGGTCCAGCAGCCTTCCTAGGGCAGGTGGGTGAGAAAAGACTCTGTACAACATGCTGGTCAATAGTGATTTTTGGGGGATTCAGTGCAGGTAATGAGTCTAGAGCCTCTATTTTATCCTACTAGAACTCAGCTAATCAAAACCTTGCATAAAAGTTATTTAATTCATCGTCTTTTTCCCCTCATTCAGAACACTAAGGGCCCTATCTTGCACCCAGCGCAATTGATTTTGTACACCAACGTATCATTCCTATTTTTCACACAACACACAGCAGACTTTTCCCTCCACAGACTTACGTCGGTAAATTAGGGAATGAACTTGCGCTCCCGGGGGCGGTTCAGCAAAAAGAGGAGGCGTGTTCCAGCCCAAACGTTCCCTAGTGCTATTTTGCAGTTTCAGAAAACAGCTCCACCACAGACCAGGAAAAACCTAGTCTAAAGTCAGTGGCGCGTTATTCAGATGCTATTTTAAGGGCGCATGCTTGGCCGTAATGTAGAGTGTGGACAACGCGCATACACTTTGCTTCTCTCATCTCACGGACCCAGCAGTTCCCATTTTTGCAAACCATACATGAATACAAGGAAAAATATGACCTTGTTTTACACAACATTTCCATGAATCATGGATGTGTTGATGACATAAATGAGGAAATATTAGAGGACTTAAGGAGATGTGATGTTGAACTGCATGTGCCGATGCCACTTAACCCAAATGCCCCAGCAGCAGCACGGGAGAGGAGAGACAGAAGAGCTGCATCGTCTATATTGAGGTAATCTCGGTCTAATGTTAGACTACATTGCAAAAATATCACCATGCATTCATAACCTCGTGATTCAGTGAGAGTGAGCTCAAAACATTGGAAAGTATGTTTTTGTGACATTTCTTTATTTACATTTTGACAAAAAGAAAAATCAATAGCAAACCTCGGTCACCTCGGCTGTAAACCGCTACTGATGTGCGCCCATGGATGTATTAAGAGCGTGCGCCTAGCAAATTAACCATTATAATAGCAATCTGCCATGGAACAAGCTCACCTGCTTTTAAAGGGAATGTGAGATAACGCTCTGATTGGTTTATTGCACGTTACGCCCAAACCACACCTATGAGTAATGTAACTACTTCAGACCAACCCATTTTAGATTTGTGTTGGGCGCAAGAGTCATTTCTCCCTCCGGTATAAAAGCAACAGAGCCTGAGATCCTCCCACAAAGGTACTTGCGTTTGGCGTTTGATACTTGTGTTTCAGATCGTTAAAGAACAAAGTTTTACTAGAAACATGAATGCCAAAAAAGTTCCTTTCGAAAAATGTTGTGATAACTCACAAAAGTGATTTATATATTTTAAAACCGTTAATGTGATATGAACTTATGAACTGAGGAGATCAGATTACCACAAGATCTAAAACCACTTCTGTATCAAAGTGCACAGCACAGCAGGTAATTCCATCTACCTGTTACCTGCTTTAGATCAGACACATTAGATGACAGTGGTGACCATTATTGTTGGAAGAAAAACCCAAAGAATCTGTTGACTTTCTCTCACATTGACTTTGTCAAGGAGAGCAGTAACAGTGGTGCTGACCAGAATTTGACTTTCATCCTTTCCCACCAGCTCCATACCTGCTGTAGGACACCACAGCTAAACACTGTCAGGCTGCACCGAGCAGATGGGACCTGCATTACATCATCTCATCAGTTCTTTCTGAAAGAATCATCTAATGGAAATGCTACAGAGAAAAACTCTCTCAGGATTTAGTTGATACTGTATATGTTCATTTAAGAAAGGAACACATGACGGCAGTCATTCTAGTATCAATAAGCTCGGACAACATTAAGTTGATACATTTGTCTTTATTGTTTTAACATACAGAGAATATCAGCATTACTGCAAGCAACACAAAATGAACTTTCAAAATGTGATGAATCTGTAGAGAGAAAGAAAGAGTAGCAGAGAGCAGACTGAGATCAGTATCAGAGTGAAACCAGTAGCAGAGTCCCAGTGAGTCAGGTCAGGACTGGGAACACTGGTCTCTCCTCAGTGTCTCTGAGAGTGGAGTCTGGGAGCCCTGGGTGGCCTCACAGGTCACAGAGCCCACCTTCTCCCACTGGTCTGCAGGGAGCCTCAGGGTGCTGCTCCAGCTGTATTTGCCGTCCTTCTCCAGCACCCCGGGGCTCCTGCTCTCCTCCCAGCTGCTGCTGCTGCTGCTGCTGCTGCCGTCCACCTTCCAGGCCAGACTCCAGTCTGAGGGGAAGCCCTTGTTGGCCAGGCACATGAGCGTGGCCTTCCCCTTCAGCAGCTCCTCACTGGAGGGGGGAAGCACCATCAGGGTGGGACGGACATCACCTAGGAGACACCAATCAGATTAGAGGACAGGGACCACACAGCTGTCAATCAACCAGCAGCCACTTGGACACCTTTACTGTGTGAGAGTTGGTTTTCTCCTTTAAGGAGTTTCTGTCAGATGGTTTTTCTGCTCCACCAGTCACTCACTCACACATTGTTTCACTTCCCTTTAAGAAGCCTCTCATGTAAATCAGCACAGAGAGAATCATCTATAGTGTAAATGGACAGGTAGCAGCAGATAAGTTCTAAAAATAATTCAAGAAAGCAAATCTTATAAAATAACAAGTTTTCCCTGATGGAGTCATTCTGTGTTCAATGGCTGTATGACATAGGGAATAAAATATTTCTTGTTAATGTTCCAGCAGGTCCATGGGACCCTAAATCTAACATTTACTATACTCTGATAAAGTGATTGATCCATTGATGAACAGCATCATCAGAGTAATCCAAGTCCCTGTTGGAGTCAGTCAGAGCATTTCCATAGAGAGCCACTTTGCATCAGCAGCACCATGCTCCAGTGCTCTGGGAGAGTTTATAGTCCTGAGAGTTGAACACTGGATGACTGACAGCTGTCCTTCATGACAACAGAAGACACAGAAATCCTCCTCATCAAAAACATGACTTTGATCTCCGTCCTCATCTGGACTCTCCTCTGCTGCTGCTTCACAGGTAAAGTCCAGAGAATCAAACTCCTCTCCTCTATCAACATCCGTCCCTCTGAAATGAAGACGACTAAACCGTGACGCTGCTTTATGTTTTTGTCTCTGTATCCTCAGAGTCCAGAGGCCAGGTCACAGTGACTCAGCCTGGAGCAGTGAGCTCTGCTCTGGGAGGCTCCGTCTCCATCAGCTGTAGGACCAGTCAGAATGTTTATGTTTGGAGCAGCGGCTACAAATGTTTAGCCTGGTACCAACAGAGAGATGGAGAAACTCCTAAACTGCTCATTCACGGTGCTAGCACTCGACAATCAGGGATTCCAGATCGTTTTACAGGCAGTGGATCAAACTCTGACTTCACTCTGACCATCAGTGGAGTCCAGACTGAAGATGCAGCAGTTTACTACTGTCAGAGTTATCACTGGATCAACAGTCAGGATGTGTTCACACAGTGAAAAAGCGTCGTACAAAAACCTCCCTCAGTCAGACTGAACAGAAACTGGACTGACTGCTGCAGCTGGAAGCTACTGATACACTTCACTGAGGACACACACACACACACACACACACACACACACACACACACACTTATGGCCTGTAGTGGCCACAACAAAAGAGAGACACATTATGATCAAGTTTTACAAAATGTTTTTATTAAACAAATGAAACCAAATTAAAGGTTAACTTAAGTAATTAAAGTATGGTTGGTGGATATCAGTAAAGTCAGTGGAAAATGTGTGCACGTGGGCAGAGAACAGAACTAAAGCAGACGGGAGAGGAGCTGTGGTATCTTTAATAGTGATGGTGTGATGATGTGTTGGAGAGGAAATCCGCTTGGCACTGTTCTTGATTATAAAAGTTTTATTACATCAAGTTTTCAGCATCAATTACAAGCCCTGCAGAAGCTCGGAGAGTTACGAAGCCCAAAGTATACTCTGAAGTTCTGCTGTTGAGACACAGTATATATCCTATGGTTTGTGTAACATAAGACGTGGTGATGTGGGGGCAGGGGGCAACCAATCGGTAGCCTCCACATGGAATAGCTCCAGCAAAGTGCATGTATTCCGTTACTCCAACACTGGTTACAAGTCTACTTATGCCCTGTCTTTTGTTGTCATCTGTGCTGTCCCTTGTCTGTTTGAAATGCTCTACTTTAAGTAGTAATTGCACTTTATGTATAGTACATCGTGTGTGTACTAAATGTAGTCTCGTATGTTGTTTTTATATAATGTTGTTTTTATAAAATGTCGTTTTTATATATTTTAAACGTGTAACACCATTTAAGCCACGGTGAAACGTTGTATCGTTTCACTATAGTGTATATGGTTGAAATGACAATAAAACCCACTTGACTTGACTTGACTTGACTTGACTTGACTGCCCTCTGTAACCGGTAGGCGTGGCTTGGGAGTGGCCTTGTAGGGAAGTGAAGCAAGTGCATTCTGGGAGTTGTTGCCTTTCATCCACATGAGCCAAAAATATATTTTCTGGTTTTTCTCGGTCTAGAAGGTACCAACTTCTAAAATGATCTCACATTTCTACCTCATAAATGATGATCTTTCCAGCAGTGAAATATCCCTTTAAAAACCTCCTGCTACTGGGAACATCCTCAGCTGTTCCCAGTTGCTCTAACCATCACCTGCAGAGAGAGCACAGACAGCTGAATCACACAGCTAACTCAAGATGACATCATCCATTCATATCACATTACAATCTCTCAATTCTTGACTTTGGAAACAGTAAAACTATCTCTTCACAACGTCCATCCAGTAGTTGTTGTTGAGCTTTTAATCATATTATCATACTTTTCCTCAGCAGATGTTATTAAAATGTGGATTTTCAAATTCCCATTCCTCTCAGCATTTGTGAGACTTCTTGTCCACGTTGGTTTAGAAGTTAAAATATTGCATGAGAACTGGGTGAACTCCGTCTGCTGAGGAAGATCATGTAATTGGATCCAAAGATCTGAGACAAGACAAGACGAAGAGTAAAAATGCTGAGACGAGACCAAAACCTTCAAAGAGTGGTCTTGAGACCAAGACTGATATTGAGAACTACAACACTGGACTCAGCCTTCTATAAAGACTCATCACTGCTTTACTTGGTGAAATCTTCACATTACAAACACCCAAACTTGTCCATCCTGCATTAATATTAATATTACTAATCATTATCAAAAAAACACCATATTACCAAACTGGAAAAACAGAACAAAACTGTCTACAAGTCACTGGATCAGTTTACTACCAGACTTTTCAATATCCTCTCCATGTGAATATGTAAATATGTAGGTCCATGCTCTCAGCACTGAGGGGGAAACAGCATGACATGTTGAGGACAGCTACAGTTCACTGACTCTGTGTGTTTGCATATGTGTCCTGCCTCTCTGCTCCCAGCCGTTAAGAGGCCAGTGTTGATCAGTGACTGTCCAGGACTTTCAGAGACACTGACACGCCGGCAGCATGATGATGATGTCACTGATTCTACTGCTGGCCACCCTGGGGCTCCTTGTTCAGGGTGAGACTCTCTTCTGAAAACTTTGCTTCAGGATGCAACCAGGTTCACCTCAATGATGTTCTGCTATGATGGAGAAACACTGGAACAAGCAGCATTTACCTTCTTCCATCTCTTCTCCATGTTAAAGAAATTAGACTCTTCTGTTTGGATGTTGATCATCTTTCTCCAAGCTGGATTTGTCTCAATAACCCTTCTGCTCTTTTTCATGTTTTCCAGGTTCATCAGGAGAAATCATCCTGACTCAGTCTCCTGGATCTCAGTCTGTTGCTCCAGGACAGTCTGTCTCTATCAGATGTAAAGCCAGTTCAGGAATTAGTAACTACCTTCACTGGTACCTTCAGAAACCTGGAGAATCTCCTAAACTTTTGATTTATTATGCTACAACTCGTCAGTCTGGAGTTTCCGACCGTTTCAGTGGAAGTGGATCTGGAACTGACTTCACTCTGACCATCAGTGGAGTTCAGACTGAAGATGCAGGAGATTATTATTGTTCACAGAGTGGTTACAGTTCCCCGTTCACACAGTGATACAACGTCGTACAAAAACCTCCTCAGCTGGAGAGGAACTGATCTGACTCAACAGCTGCACAGAAACAACAACACTAGACATACATATTAATACAGCATAACAAATACAAGAACAAGAAAAGTGTAACACAATCATGCACATATAGAATTTCCCAAAGTAAGTAATTTTATTGATGTGTTTGTTCTGGCAGGTTTTTAAACAGAGCCCTCAAAGTCAGGTCCAATGAGTGTTGAGTAAATTAGATTAATTCTCAATTAATGAGACAGGGTAATACTAGTGGTGAAATATTGACATAATTTATTCAGATAATGACATATCTTTTCTCAGTCTTTTGACAGGTTATTTTTACAACAATTGAGTATTTCAGCAATTATCTGAAATGTTAAATTGAATGAAATCATTCTAAATTAATTAGAATTAAAGTAATTAAAGGGTTTAAAGTTATATTTTATTGAAACACATCAAGAGTTGTCCAACAAGCTAAGACTCCTTTCAGTGAAACAGTAAAAATAATGTATTACAGTAAGACTTTTTCCATCAGTTTCATATTAAGTTTCATACATTTGATTTAAGGTTTAGTATTTCATGTACATTCAATGCACCTTCATGTAGACTTTTGTTATTTTCATAAATTTTTTTATTTTTTATTATTGAGGTATTCATTTCAAACTCTAAAACCATTTTCATTTAAAGGTTTGCAGATTTATTGACAGGATTTTACATATTGTCACAAACTGTTCACCCTCCTTCCCTCTGGTAGGCCATACAGGGCACTGTTCAACACAACCAGCTGATACAGAGACAGCTTCTTTCCTCAAGTAGTCACTCTGTTGAACACTCAGAAATAGCCCCCACCCTTACACTGAACAAAGTTAATCATCACTGTTCTGCTCATCTACCTCATGTCTGTTTCAATCATACAATTACAATATTGTTATTAATATATTACCATTGCACTGATCTGCCTTGCACTGTATTCATATCTAAATCCTAAAATCTCAGACTATACTGACTGATATTGCACTATTCCTTCCCTCTCTTTTGTATATTTTTTGTACAATTGTAAATTCTATTGTATTGTTATACTGTACACTTAACAGTATTTTTTATATTTCTTACTGTCATTTCTGTGTTTATTCTTTATATGTTAAGTGAGTGTTGTACTTTGAGAGCAAAGATTAACTAGAGTCAAATTCCTTGTTTGTTTACGCAAACTTGGCCAATAAAGGTGATTGATTGTTTTGATACAAATTAGAACATTTACATTTATCTCAGGTGAACATATACATGCATTACTTTAAATAAAAGGGTTGAACTTTTGTTAGAATACTTAAAATATAAGCAGATATGATTTTTTACAATGTAATGACATACTACAAAAATGTCAGATTTCAAAAACACTAACCTGTGTGATAACAACATTGTAAAGCAGCACATGAATAACTCAATAATAAAACATTATTGGTGTTTTTCTGGTGTTCTTCAAAAAACCTGCAACACTGACATTAAATCTTTGGTTTAGAAATCTCAGTTCAGAATCATGTTATAACTATATGTTGACGACGCTCTACAATTTATTTCAAATTCTAACTGTATTGAGTAACTTAGACTAAATTTTTAAATTATTTCATAAAAATGTCTCCCTTTCATCCACCCATTCACACCATGTTCATACCTGAATTCAGATAATAATGTTAAACAGAGAAACTGTCAGGTCAGCCTCAAAGAGTTCTGATGTAATCCTGGAGTTTATTAATGAAACCGTCACCATAAATCTTACTGAGATATGAGTTATGTCATCTAAACTCAGAAAACACTGGCATGACCACTTACACACAAATCCTTAAAATGACAGATGTGTTGTATTTTGTATATATATTTTTATTTTTATTTTTTATATATCTCTTGATATGGACCTACTTGTGAGTCTGAAATGATTTATTTTTTTAAACTTCTATATCTAAACATATAGGTGAAGGAAAAGATGCAGACTTTTATTTTATATGAATCATGTTTTATTGTCTTACAGCATTAACAGCATAAGAATTATTACAGCAAATAAAACATCGCTATTTCAAGTTGACTACTTTTAAATTGGTCTGATGCCAGAAAGAGAGAGAGAGAGAGAGAGAGAGAGAGAGAGAGAGAGAGAGGGAGAGAGGGAGAGAGGGAGAGAGCAGACTGAGATCAGTATCAGAGTGAAACCAGTAGCAGAGTCCCAGTGAGTCAGGTCAGGACTGGGAACACTGGTCTCTCCTCAGTGTCTCTGAGAGTGGAGTCTGGGAGCCCTGGGTGGCCTCACAGGTCACAGAGCCCACCTTCTCCCACTGGTCTGCAGGGAGCCTCAGGGTGCTGCTCCAGCTGTATTTGCCGTCCTTCTCCAGCACCCCGGGGCTCCTGCTCTCCTCCCAGCTGCTGCTGCTGCTGCCGTCCACCTTCCAGGCCAGACTCCAGTCTGAGGGGAAGCCCTTGTTGGCCAGGCACATGAGCGTGGCCTTCCCCTTCAGCAGCTCCTCACTGGAGGGGGGCAGCACCGTCAGGGTGGGACGGACATCACCTAGGAGACACCAATCAGCTTAGAGGACAGGGACCACACAGCTGTCAATCAACCAGCAGCCACTTGGACACCTTTACTGTGTGAGAGTTGGTTTTCTCCTTTAAGGAGTTTCTGTCAGATGGTTTTTCTGCTCCACCAGTCACTCACTCACACATTGTTTCACTTCCCTTTAAGAAGCCTCTCATGTAAATCAGCACAGAGAGAATCATCTACACAATGAGCTGATATATATCAAACTATACACTGGAAATAAAATGTCAACTTTTGGACTAATCTTTAAACCTCCAAATCAAGATCATCAACAACCTAACTATACATGACTTTAAAGTATTTAGTGTAACAGAAACAAATCCAGAAAATGAGCTGACAACATCAAATGTTCTTCATGTGATTTTGATCATCATTACCAAACTGTTCAAATAGTTTTCAAACTTTGAAACAATACATGACACAGTAAAGAGATGTTGCACATTTTCAAATACCGATCTTTATCTTTGCTCTGTTCAATTGTTTGAATATCTGAATCTTCATTTGCTTTAAACAGTTATCATTGATGTGGAAAATTAAAAATCAATCTTGTAGAACAGTTTTTCAGTTTTATCTTTTCCACACTTCAAGTCATTTAAATTTCAGTTTGACAGAAATGTGTAAAGAAATGTTTAGTGAAGCTGCTCTGAGTTAGTCTCCACGATAAAGGAGGAGAAATAAAAACATGAATACTAAGAGATATTTCTTTGACTGTAAAGATAATTTAAAACATTACTTTACAATATTTACAATATAGTTTTTAGTATTTGTGCAGAAACTTACTTCCAAATTCCAGTCTGGTTCCTCCACCGAACGTGTACCACAGTGATACAAAGTCATTGAGCCGCCGTACAAAAACCTCTCACTGTAGAGAGACACGGCTCTCTGACTTTGTCAGACTGAACTAAACCTACAAGCCCTCAAGATGCTACTTTACCATTAAAGTTGGATATAATGATTTATCTTCTGACTCAATATTTAATTTTCTTACAATTAACTTTTGAATTTTCTATTCCAACAGCAAACCTTTGCCTCTTAGTGCAAAATATTTCTGTAAAACTTATGGATTAATATTTCACAAATCTGGAAAGGTAAGAGTGCAGGAAGTAAAGGAAGAAAAATAGCTCCTGAAATGAAAAGGTTTTTAAATGTTTGACTTACTTCCAACATTCAGTCTGGTTCCTCCACCAAAAGTCCACCACAGTGATACAAAGTCATTGAGCCGCCGTACAAAAACCTCTCACTGTAGAGAGACACGGCTCTCTGACTTTGACACAAACAAACTCAACAATGTTTGTAAAATCTGTGTGACAATAACACAGTGCTGAACAGTTCCAGAATGCATGTTTTGTATATATATTAAATGTAGAAAATATCTTCTCTTGCAATTAATTTAAATAAGACAGAAGACATTAGATTAGATTGACTTTATTGTCCACCTCAGTGGAAATTTGTGTTTGTCTTCTCCTAAAGTACAGCAAAGGTAAATACAATGCACATAACACAGCACACCATTATAAACATACAGGGTACAGAGTAGCTCAGTCTGTAGGGAGTTGGGTTGGGAACCCAAACCGGAGGGTCGCTGGTTCAAGTCCCCATACGGACCAAAGTATGGTGGTGGACTGGTAGCTGGAGAGGTGCCAGTTCACCTCCTGGACACTGCCAAGGTGCTCTTGACCTGGGCACCAAACCCCCAACTGCTCGGGGTGCCTGTCCATTGACAGCGGCAGCCCCCTCACTCTGACATCTCTCCATTAGTGCATGTATAGTTACTGAGCATGTGGGTGTATTTCAGGCCTGTGTATAATAATAACAGATTTGTGGGATTAATGAAGTATTTATTATTATTATCATTAGTTACGGGTTATAATAATAACAGATTATTAGTTATTATTAATATACAGTACACAATACACGGTAGTGTAAATGGGCAGGTAGCAGCAGATAAGTTCTATAAATAATACAAGAAAGCAAATCTTATAAAATAACAAGTGTTCCCTGTTGGAGTCATTCTGTGTTCAATGGCTGTATGGCATAGGGAATAAAATACTTCTTGTAAATCTTCCAGCAGGTCCATGGGACCCTAAATCTAACATTTACTATACTCTGATAAAGTGATTGATCCATTGATGAACAGCATCATCAGAGTAATCCAAGTCCCTGTTGGAGTCAGTCAGAGCATTTCCATAGAGAGCCACTTTGCATCAGCAGCACCATGCTCCAGTGCTCTGGGAGAGTTTATAGTCCTGAGAGTTGAACACTGGATGACTGACAGCTGTCCTTCATGACAACAGAAGACACAGAAATCCTCCTCATCAAAAACATGACTTTGATCTCCGTCCTCATCTGGACTCTCCTCTGCTGCTGCTTCACAGGTAAAGTCCAGAGAATCAAACTCCTCTCCTCTATCAACATCCGTCCCTCTGAAATGAAGACGACTAAACCGTGACGCTGCTTTATGTTTTTGTCTCTGTATCCTCAGAGTCCAGCGGTCAGTACACAGTGACTCAGCCTGGAGCAGTGAGCTCTGCTCTGGGAGGCTCCGTCTCCATCAGCTGTAGGACCAGTCACGATATTTATAATTCTTACAGTTTAGCCTGGTACCAACAGAGAGATGGAGAAACTCCTAAACTGCTCATTTACTATATTAGCACTCGACAATCAGGGATTCCAGATCGTTTTACAGGCAGTGGATCAAACTCTGACTTCACTCTGACCATCAGTGGAGTCCAGACTGAAGATGCAGCAGTTTACTACTGTCAGAGTGCACATTACATCAACAGCCTGTGGCTGTTCACACAGTGAAAAAGCGTCGTACAAAAACCTCCCTCAGTCAGACTGAACAGAAACTGAACTGACTGCTGCAGCTGGAAGCTACTGCAGAGACTGATACACTTCACTGAGGACACACACACACACACACACACACACACACACACACACACACACACACACACACACACACACACACACACACACACACACACAATTAAAACAAAAAGGAAAGACACCATGATAAAGATTTTACAAAATATTTTTATTTAAACAAATTAACCTAAATTAAAGGGTAAACTTAAGTAATTAAAGTATGGGCTGTGGATGTTAGTAAAGTCAGTATTGTGTGATGTGCATGAGTGGAAAATATGTGTTGTAAAGGCTCATAGGAGCAGAGTAGAGAACTAAAGCAGATGGGAGAGGAGCAAAGCTGCAGCAGAGTGGAGAGTCAGCCAGAGAGAGGGCTGCACTGCATCCAGACTTAAATAACCTCCTGCTACTGGGAACATCCTCAGCTGTTCCCAGTTGCTCTAACCATCACCTGCAGAGAGAGCACAGACAGCTGAATCACACAGCTAACTCAAGATGACACCATCCATTCATATCACATTACAATCTCATGTTCATTCTTGACTTTAGAAACAGCAAAACTATCTCTTCACAACGTCCATCCAGTAGCTGTTGTTGAGCTTTTAATCATATCACATACTTTTCCTCAGCAGATGTTATTAAAATATGGATTTTCAAATTCCCATTCCTCTCAGTATTTGTGAGACTTTTTGTCCACGTTGGTTTAGAAGTTAAAATATTCCATGAGAACTGGGTGAACTCCGTCTGCTGAGGAAGATCATGTCATTGGATCCAAAGATCTGAGACAAGACAAGACCGAGTAACAATGCAGCAGATTCTGAGACGAGACCCAAACTTTCAAAGAGTGGTCTTGATATCAAGACTGATATTGAGAACTACAACACTGGACTCAGCCTTCTATAAAGACTCATCACTGCTTTACTTGGTGAAATCTTCACATTACAAACACCCAAACATGTAAAACCTGCATTAATATTAATATCACTAATCATTATCAAAAAACACACCATATTACCAAACTGGAAAAACAGAACAAAACTGTCTACAAATCACATGATCAGTTTACTACCAGACTTTTCAATATCCTCTCCATGTGAATATGTAAATATGTAGGTCCATGCTCTCAGCACTGAGGGGGAAACAGCATGACATGTTGAGGACAGCTACAGTTCACTGACTCTGTGTGTTTGCATATGTGTCCTGCCTCTCTGCTCCCAGCCGTTAAGAGGCCAGTGTTGATCATTTAAAACATACAGAGTATACAAAAAACAATATACAATACTTCAAAGGGGCAAGTACCAGCAGACAAGTTCTATAAATAATAGAGCAACAGAGCAAATCCCCAGTTCCCCGATGCAGCTATTCTGTGTTCAATGCCTGTATGGCATAGGGAATAAAATACTTTGTGTATATGTTCCAGCTGGTCCTGGGAAGCCTAAATCTAACATTTTGAAAGATGTGTCAAGGAGTCAAAGTGTTATTGAAAGATACTAAACAATACTCTGATAAAGTGATTGATCCATTGATGAACAGCATCATCAGAGTAATCCAAGTCCCTGTTGGAGTCAGTCAGAGCATTTCCATAGAGAGCCACTTTGCATCAGCAGCACCATGCTCCAGTGCTCTGGGAGAGTTTATAGTCCTGAGAGTTGAACACTGGATGACTGACAGCTGTCCTTCATGACAACAGAAGACACAGAAATCCTCCTCATCAAAAACATGACTTTGATCTCCGTCCTCATCTGGACTCTCCTCTGCTGCTGCTTCACAGGTAAAGTCCAGAGAATCAAACTCCTCTCCTCTATCAACATCCGTCCCTCTGAAATGAAGACGACTAAACCGTGACGCTGCTTTATGTTTTTGTCTCTGTATCCTCAGAGTCCAGAGGCCAGGTCACAGTGACTCAGCCTGGAGCAGTGAGCTCTGCTCTGGGAGGCTCCGTCTCCATCAGCTGTAGGACCAGTCAGGCTGTTTATGGTGGGAGCACCACTCAGTGTTTAGCCTGGTACCAACAGAGAGATGGAGAAACTCCTAAACTGCTCATTTACTATGCTAGCAGACGACAATCAGGGATTCCAGCTCGTTTTACAGGCAGTGGATCAAACTCTGACTTCACTCTGACCATCAGTGGAGTCCAGACTGAAGATGCAGCAGTTTACTACTGTCAGAGTTTTCACTATCCCAACAGCCAGTATGTGTTCACACAGTGAAAAAGCGTCGTACAAAAACCTCCCTCAGTCAGACTGAACAGAAACTGAACTGACTGCTGCAGCTGGAAGCTACTGCAGAGACTGATACACTTCACTGAGGACACACACACACACACACACACACACACACACACTTCTTTTTTAACCATGAATTTCCTTCATCGCCACTAAAAGTAGAGCTTTCATTTTGGAAGTAAGGGAATATTCTTGTAAAACACTTCAAATAAGCTTTTCAATAAAACATAAAAGCAATACACAATTAAAAAATACTAAACTACAAAAGCCACACTAAACCATTTGTTCCCTATCAAAGGTTTTCACAGTGTCCATTTAAGTCCAACTGGAGAGACTCCCAAAGATCAAAACTCCTGACTTCAGAGCCACAGTCAACTTCACTTATAAGTCTGTAGTGAGAAAAAAAAAAAAAACCCTGATCGAGACTTTTAGGACCTCCTCTTTATATAGGCCTGTATAATTTCATTGATATTGGAGGGTGCCTGACCATGTAGGGCTCTAAAACTGATAACAGGTATCTTGAAATTGATTCTTAATTTACTCGGGAGCCTGTGAAAAAAATCGAGACAGATGTGATATGCGATCTCTTCAAGGACCTGGTAAAAAGCCTCTGAACAACCCTCTGGACCTGTTGTTAGTGGTTCATGGACGTGAAAGACAAGTAGAAATGGAGTAACAACAGTCTAAATAGATGAAAGAAATGTAGAAATGATCATCCTCATCTTAGCTCGAGGCATAGTGGGCCAAAGTTTAACAATGAATAAGTCAAAAGTCAACAAGGTCAACAGAATCATAGGAAAACTGTATTAACTGAAATGTAATAATTAATAGGAAATGCATTTCAAGCATCTTTTCAGAGTGACACCACCATCAAACAGCCTGTACGCCGATGATTTCTCAATTTTACATGACAAAACATGTTCTCTTCTTTATGTCCATCATGTGATCAGTCATTAAAGCAACTCTTCTGTCTGTCTGTTCTCCCCTTTTCAATTTTTATAAAGTATCAATTATAGACTTTGGAGTTCACGTTTTTACCAAACTTAAATTAAATATTTAAATTAAAGTAGATTCCCTGGCTAAAAGAAATAAAGTAAAACAGAATCCATTGTCTCAATCATCCACTAAATGATTATCTGCAGAATGAATAAACATTATCACAACCAATTTCCTGCTATGAATCCTGTCATCCCACACTCAGGAGTGTATTGAATAGATATCTGGTACCTCGTTAACCACCTGTAGTAAAAAACTAACTCTAGATGTAATAATACCCACAAACAGAATTGACTTTCTGTACTTGCTTGGTGGAAACTAAATGAAGTTTTTATGACAAGATTTGACCATTCATCCGTAGCCCATTATGTAGTGAAACATTTAATTAGTCAAAGTAAAAGGGGAAACAGCATGACATGTTGAGGACAGCTACAGTTCACTGACTCTGTGTGTTTGCATATGTGTCCTGCCTCTCTGCTCCCAGCCGTTAAGAGGCCAGTGTTGATCAGTGACTGTCCAGGACTTTCAGAGACACTGACACGCCGGCAGCATGATGATGATGTCACTGTTTCTACTGCTGGCCACCCTGGGGCTCCTTGTTCAGGGTGAGACTCTCTTCTGAAAACTTTGCTTCAGGATGCAACCAGGTTCACCTCAATGATGTTCTGCTATGATGGAGAAACACTGGAACAAGCAGCATTTACCTTCTTCCATCTCTTCTCCATGTTAAAGAAATGAGACTCTTCTGTTTGGATGTTGATCATCTTTCTCCAAGCTGGATTTGTCTCAATAACTCTTCTGCTCTTTTTCATGTTTTCCAGGTTCATCAGGAGAAATCATCCTGACTCAGTCTCCTGGATCTCAGTCTGTTGCTCCAGGACAGTCTGTCTCTATCAGATGTAAAGCCAGTTCAGGAATTAGTAACTACCTTCACTGGTACCTTCAGAATCCTGGAGAATCTCCTAAACTTCTGATTTATACAGCTACAACTCGTCAGTCTGGAGTTTCCGACCGTTTCAGTGGAAGTGGATCTGGAACTGACTTCACTCTGACCATCAGTGGAGTTCAGACTGAAGATGCAGGAGATTATTATTGTCAGCAGAGTAGCAGCTTGCCGTTCACACAGTGATACAACGTCGTACAAAAACCTCCTCAGCTGGAGAGGAACTGATCTGACTCAACAGCTGCACAGAAACAACAACACTAGACATGCGTATTAATACAGTATAACAAATACAAGAACAAGAAAAGTGTAACACAATCATGCACATATAGAATTTCCAAAAGTAAGTAATTTTATTGATATGTTTGTTCTGGCAGGTTTTTAAACAGTGCCCTCAAAGTCAGGTCCAATGAGCGTTGAGTAAATTAGATTAATTCTCAATTAATGAGACAGGGTAATACTAGTGGTGAAATATTGACATAATAATTAATAGTTATTCAGATAATGCCATATCTTTTTTTTTAAGTCTATTGACAGATTATTTTTTTACAACAATTGAGTTTTTCAACAATTATCTTAAATGTTAAATTGGATGAAATCATTCTGAATCAAAACATAACTATAATAATTAGAATTAAACTAATTAAAGGGTTTAAAGTTATATTTTATTGAAACACATCAAGAGTTGTCCAACAAGCTAAGACTCCTTTCAGTGAAACAGTAAAAATAATGTATTACAGTAAGACTGTTTCCATCAGTTTATATTAAGTTTCATACATTTGATTTAAGGTTTAGTATTTGATGTACATTCAATGCACCTTCATGTAGACTTTTGATATTTTCATAATTTTTTTGTTTTTATTATTATTGAGGTATTCATTTCAAACTCTAAAACCATTTTCATTTAAATCTCAGGTGAAGATATTCATGCATTCTAACAACTGTATTGCATAACAAAGACTACATGTTTAAATCATTTCATAAAAATGTCCTCCTTTCATCCACCCATTCACACCATGTTCATACCTGAATTCAGATAATAATGTTAAACAGAGAAACTGTCAGGTCGGCCTCAAAGAGTTCTGATGTAATCCTGGAGTTTATTAATGAAACCGTCACCATAAATCTTACTGAGATATGAGTTATGTCATCTAAACTCAGACAACACTGGCAGGACCGCTTGTACACAAATCCTTAAAATGACAGATGGGTTGTATTTTGTATGTATATTTTTATATATTTTTTATACATCTCTTGATATGGACCTACTTGTGAGTCTGAAATAAAGATTTATTTTTATAAACTTCTATATCTAAACATATAGGAGAAGGAAACTGTTAAATAAAGATGCAGACTTTTTATATGAATCATCTTTTATTGTCTTACAGCATTAACAGCATAAGAATTATTACAACAAATAAAACATTGTTATTTCAAGCTGAATACTGTTAAATTGGTCTGATGCCAGAAAGAGAGAGAGAGAGAGAGAGAGAGAGAGAGAGAGAGAGAGAGAGAGAGAAAGAGAGAGAGAGAGAGAGTAGCAGAGAGCAGACTGAGATCAGTATCAGAGTGAAACCAGTAGCAGAGTCCCAGTGAGTCAGGTCAGGACTGGGAACACTGGTCTCTCCTCAGTGTCTCTGAGAGTGGAGTCTGGGAGCCCTGGGTGGCCTCACAGGTCACAGAGCCCACCTTCTCCCACTGGTCTGCAGGGAGCCTCAGGGTGCTGCTCCAGCTGTATTTGCCGTCCTTCTCCAGCACCCCGGGGCTCCTGCTCTCCTCCCAGCTGCTGCTGCTGCTGCTGCTGCTGCCGTCCACCTTCCAGGCCAGACTCCAGTCTGAGGGGAAGCCCTTGTTGGCCAGGCACATGAGCGTGGCCTTCCCCTTCAGCATCTCCACACTGGAGGGGGGCAGCACCGTCAGGGTGGGACGGACATCACCTAGGAGACACCAATCAGCTTAGAGGACAGGGACCACACAGCTGTCAACCAACCAGCAGCCACTTGGACACCTTTACTGTGTGAGAGTTGGTTTTCTCCTTTAAGGAGTTTCTGTCAGATGGTTTTTCTGCTCCACCAGTCACTCACTCACACATTGTTTCACTTCCCTTTAAGAAGCCTCTCATGCAAATCAGCACAGAGAGAATCATCTACACAATGAGCTGATATATATCAAACTATACACTGGAAATAAAATGTCAACTTTTGGACTAATCTTTAAACCTCCAAATCAAGATCATCAACAACCTAACTATACATGACTTTAAAGTATTTAGTGGAATAGAAACAAATCCAGAAAATGAGCTGACAACATCAAATGTTCTTCATGTGATTTTGATCATCATTACCAAACTGTTCAAATAGTTTTCAAACTTTGAAACAATACATGACACAGTAAAGAGATGTTGCACATTTTCAAATACCGATCTTTATCTTTGCTCTGTTCAGTTGTTTGAATATCTGAATCTTCATTTGCTTTAAACAGTTATCATTGATGTGGAAAATGAAAAATGAATCTTGTAGAACAGTTTTTCAGTTTTATCTTTTCCACACTTCAAGTCATTTAAATTTCAGTTTGACAGAAATGTGTAAAGAAATGTTTAGTGAAGCTGCTCTGAGTTAGTCTCCACGATAAAGGAGGAGAAATAAAAACGTGAATACATATATATTTTATCGACTGTCAACAGAATTTAAAACATTACTTTACAATATTTACAATATAGTTTTTAGTATTTGTGCAGAAACTTACTTCCAACATTCAGTCTGGTTCCTCCACCAAAAGTCCACCACAGTGATACAAAGTCATTGAGCCGCCGTACAAAAACCTCTCACTGTAGAGAGACACGGCTCTCTGACTTTGACACAAACAAACTCACCAAAATGAGGCTGTTTGTAAAATCTTGTCAGATAAAAAGAAAACTGACAATAACACAGTGCTGCAGATTTCCTTAATGCATGTTTTTGGTATATGTTAAATGAATGTGATTTCATCTCTTGCAATTAAATTAAATAAGACAGAAGACATTAGATTAGATTGACTTTATTGTCCACCTCAGTGGAAATTTGTGTTTGTCTTCTCCCAAAGTACAGCAAAGGTAAATACAATGCACATAACACAGCACACCATTAAAAACATACAGAATATACAGAATACAATATACAATAGTGTAAATGGACAGGTAGCAGCAGATAAGTTCTAAAAATAATTCAAGAAAGCAAATCTTATAAAATAACAAGTTTTCCCTGATGGAGTCATTCTGTGTTCAATGGCTGTATGACATAGGGAATAAAATACTTCTTGTAAATGTTCCAGCAGGTCCTTGGGACCCTAAATCTAACATTTACTATACTCTGATAAAGTGATTGATCCATTGATGAACAGCATCATCAGAGTAATCCAAGTCCCTGTTGGAGTCAGTCAGAGCATTTCCATAGAGAGCCACTTTGCATCAGCAGCACCATGCTCCAGTGCTCTGGGAGAGTTTATAGTCCTGAGAGTTGAACACTGGATGACTGACAGCTGTCCTTCATGACAACAGAAGACACAGAAATCCTCCTCATCAAAAACATGACTTTGATCTCCGTCCTCATCTGGACTCTCCTCTGCTGCTGCTTCACAGGTAAAGTCCAGAGAATCAAACTCCTCTCCTCTATCAACATCCGTCCCTCTGAAATGAAGACGACTAAACCGTGACGCTGCTTTATGTTTTTGTCTCTGTATCCTCAGAGTCCAGCGGTCAGTACACAGTGACTCAGCCTGGAGCAGTGAGCTCTGCTCTGGGAGGCTCCATCTCCATCAGCTGTAGGATCAGTCAGAATGTTTATAATTCTAACTATTTAGCCTGGTACCAACAGAGAGATGGAGAAACTCCTAAACCGCTCATTTACTATACTAGCACTCGACAATCAGGGATTCCAGGTCGTTTTACAGGCAGTGGATCAAACTCTGACTTCACTCTGACCATCAGTGGAGTCCAGACTGAAGATGCAGCAGTTTACTACTGTCAGAGTTATCACTATCCCAACAGTCAGGATGTGTTCACACAGTGAAAAAGCGTCGTACAAAAACCTCCCTCAGTCAGACTGAACAGAAACTGAACTGACTGCTGCAGCTGGAAGCTACTGCAGAGACTGATACACTTCACTGAGGACACACACACACACACACACACACACACACACACACACACACACACACACACAGTAAGACTATAAGATAAACTTTTTGTTCCACAATGTGTGTGAAAAACATCCATAGATGTTATTGAACAAACAACACAGCAAGGTTCCTAAAACACTAATCCCTTTAAGTAAATCATTTAATTGTAGTAAAACCAAAGAGATCCTCCCAGTCCTTCTTGACCTAGACATTAGTTTATCTGCTATTTAAAAGCTTTATTGACACAGGGACAAATTCATTCTTCCATCTATTTACAACATCTCCTCAGTTTTTTTAACATTCAGAAAAAGGTGTTTGTCATCACACCATTTTACAAACCTCTGAATCTCTGAAAGGTAGTTAGATAGATCACTGTCCTTTTTTATTAAAGCTAGGATGGCAGTATCATCAGAAGATGTAATGATATAGTTGTTGGGATTCTAGCTTCTATACTCATCTGTGTAAAGGGTAAAAAGGACAGGTGAACTGACTCAACCCTGGGGGGCTCCGGTGCTTAAAGTTCTCCACTCTGAGAGAGTACCATTAACACTGACCTGCTGTTTACCATTTGTTAGAAACCAGTGGTACCACCTAATAATGAGGGATGGACATTAAGGTCATTCAGCTTTTTAATGAATAGGTGTTGCTGTACCGTATTAAATGCTGAACTGAAATCTACAAATAAAACACGTTCATATGAGGTAGAGTCCTCTAAATGTTTAGATATCAAATGTACCATGGCAGTGACTGCATCATCTGTACCTCTTTTGCCCCTAAATGCAAACAAAAAAGGATCTAATGAGCAAATGACATCTGTTTTCAATAGGTTGATAATGATTTTCTCAAAACAACTGGGCGGTATTCATTATAATCCTTACAGCATACCTTTTTAGGAACAGGAATAATAATAGAGCTTTTCCAAGTGGAAGGAACAACATGTGAGTCCAGAGACTTTTGGTAAGTCAAGTTTATTTCATCCATAGAAATGGAAATTACAGTGCTCATACCCACCTTAATGCCCATAAAAAAATGTGTGCATAATACAATACAGAGCATAAATAAAATACAAATAGACCATAACTACAGTACATAAATCATAAAAATGTACTTGTTGTGCTGTCTGATAGCCTGAGGTATAAAAGAGAGAGCATACCGCTTGCTTCGTGTCACAGGAGGCCTTAGTCTACCACTACGTTCCATAACCCTACCAGTCAAATTACCACAAAGAGGGTGACCCAGGTCCCTCGTTATTTTCGTCATTTTTGCCAGGTGGTCATCATATACTTTATCCACTGTAAATTAATAATTTAATTTTTCCATCAATAAGTCAACATGATCAGACCATGTTAGCCTGTCATTAAAAACAATGCCCAAATACTTGTATGTTCACCCTTTCTACTACTGAACCTTTGATTTCCACTGCCTCAGTTTTCATCTTATTTCTCTTGTAATCAATTACTAATTCTTTAGTTTTCTTAACATTGAGTTCTAGGAAATGACTATCGCAATAATCAAGAAAAGATTTTATCTAATTTTGAAAGTGATTATAGTCATCATTTTCAATTAAGCCAATGAGTGCCGTTTCATCAGCAAATTTAACAACTTGATAGCTTGCCTGCTGTGGACAGTAGTCTGCAGTATAAATGTAAAAAGAAAGGGTGATGAAACAGTTCCCTGAGGTGAACCTGTGTTTGTCATGATCTTGTCTTACTTAACTTTTAAATTCAGCTTAACAAATTGACATTAACAGTTATCTAAGAAATTTAGAATAAATACATAAATAAATACACCTAAAGATGGACACAAGGCCTCTTCCAGCTCTACGCTGCATCATTTCAGCAGAGACCCAGAAATGCCGTCTGGTCCAGCAGCCTTCCTAGGGCAGGTGGGTGAGAAAAGACTCTGTACAACATGCTGGTCAATAGTGATTTTTGGGGGATTCAGTGCAGGTAATGAGTCTAGAGCCTCTATTTTATCCTACTAGAACTCAGCTAATCAAAACCTTGCATAAAAGTTATTTAATTCATCAGCTTTTTCCCCTCATTAAGAACACTAAGACATGCTTTAGCCGGGGCCAGGTTTGTCATAAATTTCATGGAATCCCACATATTTTTCATATTCGTAGTGGAGCAGTGGGTTTCAAATTTCTCCTTCTCCTCCCTCCTTGCCTTTCCTAATTTGCTGTTGAGTTTTTTTTGGATATTCCTCATGGCAACAATATCCCCATTTTTAAATGCTATTTTTCTACGGACTACACACTCTTTAATTTGCTTGGAAATATAAGATTTATTGTTTGGATACAAAGTTATAGACTTCTGAGTTAACACGTTATCTCTACAAAATGTTACATAATCAGTAATAGTGTCTGTTGCTTCTTCTAAGTCCAAGCTATGGAAGAGGTCCAAGTTAGTGCAGTAAAAACATCCTTTTAATGGATCAATGCCATCATTGTCCCAAACGTGGATTGTTTTTAATGGTGGTGTACTGCTTTTAAGCAGAGACTTGTAGGGTTAACTTTAGTAATTCAATGATGGGATGTGGATATCAGTGAAGTTAGTATTGTGTGATGGGCGTGAGTGGACAATATACACATGTTGTAAAGGTTCATAGGAGCAGAGTAGAGAACTAAAGCAGACGGGAGAGGAGCAAAGCTGCAGCAGGACAAAAAGACAACAAAACAAAAAGTTTAAACATTGAAGTCAATCAGATCGAAGTGATTCAAACAGACATTTGGTCCAATGTTGCTAAAAATATAAAGCGTACCTTGTGTAACATTGTGTGGGGTCAGTTAAAGCCATTATAATTATTTTTTGAATAATTTAAGCAATGTATACATTTGAGAAAGGAGCGACTTTTGCCGGACACCTTTTCAAATTCCAACCCAGCAATCGTTAGAAAATCACAAACTTCAGTCAAATTCGTTAACGTGTACAAAGCACCACCAACTTCAAGCTTCAAGTCATCGATCTCCGAGGACTCCATTTCAATCCTGGACCCGTGGATAATGTCAGTGTGGTGAAGTTATTTCTCTGCAGAATGGACAATGCAGCTCTCCTGGCACCCGTGGTTAACCTCAGATTGCATGCAAGTCTTTTTCGGCAGGCGTTGAATCACCACACGCTATCGTCCACCCTGGCTGTAGATGTGTGAAAAGTAGGGCTGTCAAAATAACGTGTTCATTTCGATTAATTAATCTGAGAAAAAATAACGCGTTAAAAAAAATAACACAGATTAATCCATTCCATATTGACGTTTGACCCGGAGCCGTACTAGCCACCATTCGACTGTAAAATGAAGGAGGGAGATGAGAATGTGCTGCCTGGATCATTAATTGGAACATTTACTTGTAAAAATCTTCTTCCTGACAACCCTGGCTACCGAAATCTGGTACCACTGATATGTCTGCTCTTCTCTCTGGTGCTCTGAAACAGACGATACAGGCAACACAAACACAGCTGCACGTGACGCTAGTTAACACTATACTCAACAGCAGCTAACGTTAGCCTATCGCTAGCTAGTTAACACTATACTAGACAGCAGCTAACGTTAGCCTATCGCTAGCTAGTTAACACTATACTAGACAGCAGCTAACGTTAGCCTATCGCTAGCTAGTTAACACTATACTTGACAGCAGCTAACGTTAGCCTACCGCTAGGTAGTAGCTGGATTAAAAACTGTTAAAATGCTGACAGTTAACGCTAAATGGTGTAAAGTTTGACTGTGTTTTACTGTAGAGGATTCCAACACGTGTAACAATCTGGAACTGCAAAGACGGTGCGTTCAATGAAACTGGTAAACTACAGCCTCGTGGTGCATTCGAAGTTATTGTTAAATGTGCTTTTCCCATCTGGTGGTCGTTTTTGTCGTTCAACAGCAATTTATTAGTGAAATAAGTTATTGTTATTGTTATACATTATTAAATCATTTCATCTTTCTTGTTTTTTTTTTACTTTCTTCAAAAGTATCGGTCCAGGCACCGTTAATTATGTATGCGATTAATTTCGATTAATATCTTTAATTAATATATATTAATAATATAGAGTATGTAATTAATTAGATTACATTTTTTAATCGATTGACAGCCCTAGTGAAAAGGTGAATGGTGATCGGGGACGTCTATCAGGGACAGCTGGCTCTCGTCACATTCATCCCAGCGGTGCCTCCAAATGTAACAGCCTGGAAATGAGAGATAGAAATGATCACTCAGACAACAATGTTTTCTCTCCGGTAGCTCCACCGAGAATTGTTGTATTTAAAATAAATGCAAAAAGATATTTGAATGCACAATTACAACAATTACTCGCTTTCAGGTGAACATTAACAAAAATAGTAAAAATAATAAAAACAAAAGCTTACATATACACTCTTAAATATACTTTAAATAACCAAAACATTATTTAAACGTATCAATTTCTCTATAAAGTCTTTCTTACTTCAAATGAACTGAGAGATGGTACTCTCTCGTTCTCTGAAGACAGATGGTGGAGACTTCATCATGACGAGTCAGATTTCAGATTAAATACAGCTTTATTCAATATTGCACCCACACAACATTGAAGGAGATAACCATGTGTACACACAAGATGCATGTACCCAGAGTGTCTCTCAGATCATAGGATTGCTATAGATTTTATACTTTCTGGGGCCGCCCCCCAGGAAACCCCATTTGGAAACCCTTACATGATCTCATCATAACAACGATATATTCCCATATGCTATGACACACACAGCTCCTGTAGGCCTCTTCTCAGGTCATAGGTTAACTGTGCCTAAAGTTGTTATTTACTCTAGAATGACAGAAAAATTAACACTCTTGACAGCTGTTAAATCAGGGCCTCTTCTGTATCTGTTATTCTCCTATGCCAACATCTGGATCAGATCCAGCTTCTGACGCATAAGACTGCATAACATCATTCTGAACTTTTACTTTACTTTACTTGTTTAAGTAATTCAACAGAATCAACCAATCCAATTTCTCAATTTCTTCATGCATTATATCATGAATAGTTTATAAAGTCAGTGTTCTCAGCACTGAAGAGGAAACACCCTGTCCCTGTTGGAGTCAGTCAGAGCATTTCCATAGAGAGCCACTTTGCATCAGCAGCACCATGCTCCAGTGCTCTGGGAGAGTTTATAGTCCTGAGAGTTGAACACTGGATGACTGACAGCTGTCCTTCATGACAACAGAAGACACAGAAATCCTCCTCATCAAAAACATGACTTTGATCTCCGTCCTCATCTGGACTCTCCTCTGCTGCTGCTTCACAGGTAAAGTCCAGAGAATCAAACTCCTCTCCTCTATCAACATCCGTCCCTCTGAAATGAAGACGACTAAACCGTGACGCTGCTTTATGTTTTTGTCTCTGTATCCTCAGAGTCCAGAGGCCAGGTCACAGTGACTCAGCCTGGAGCAGTGAGCTCTGCTCTGGGAGGCTCCGTCTCCATCAGCTGTAGGACCAGTCAGGATGTTTATGGTGGGAGCTATCTACACTGGTACCAACAGAGAGATGGAGAAACTCCTAAACTGCTCATTAACTCTGCTACTTATCGAGAATCAGGGATTCCAGATCGTTTTACAGGCAGTGGATCAAACTCTGACTTCACTCTGACCATCAGTGGAGTCCAGACTGAAGATGCAGCAGTTTACTACTGTCAGAGTTATCATGAAATCAACAGTCAGTATGTGTTCACACAGTGAAAAAGCGTCGTACAAAAACCTCCCTCAGTCAGACTGAACAGAAACTGAACTGACTGCTGCAGCTGGAAGCTACTGCAGAGACTGATACACTTCACTGAGGACACACACACACACACACACACACACACACACACACACACACCCACCAAGTTCATTTCAGGTGGCCTCCACAAAAGGTAGACTCACTATGATCAAGTTTTTACAAAAGATATTTATTCATACATTAACCATACTAAATGGCTGACTTTAGTAATTAAAATATGGGATGTGTATATTAGTATATTCAGTATTGTGTGATGTGCATTAGTGGAAAATATGTGCATGGGGTTGTTGTAAAGGTTGATAGGAGCAGAGTAGAGAACTAAAGCAGACGGGAGAGGAGCAATGCTGCAGCAGAGTGGAGAGTCAGCCAGAGAGAGGGCTGCACTGCATCCAGACTTAAATAACCTCCTGCTACTGGGAACATCCTCAGCTGTTCCCAGTTGCTCTAACCATCACCTGCAGAGAGAGCACAGACAGCTGAATCACACAGCTAACTCAAGATGACACCATCCATTCATATCACGTTATAATCTCATGTTGTTATCGGATTCATGCCAAAAAATCAAGGAGTCAACTTGAAACTAAAAAAATACCAATAAATAAATCTATAATCACATCTATATAAAGTTTATGCAAAAACACATTTTCCCATACATGCAACTCAAAAACGCAACAAATACACTGAGACCAAAAGTTAATTCTTGACTTTGGAAACAGCAAAACTATCTCTTCACAACGTAAATCCAGTAGCTGTTGATCTTTCAATCATACCACATGATCTTCAGAGGTGGGACCAAGTCACTGTTTGGGCAAGTCCGAGTCAAGACTAACAAATCCCAAGTCTAGTCCCAAGTCATACATTTTGTATTTCGAGTCCTTAAGAAATCATGATGCAATCTTCAAATGTAGACAACAGAGTAATAGTACATTTAATTTGCACAAATCACAAATGCCTTTTTAAAACAAGTTTAATTACGTGCTACTGAATGTAATAACACTGACACAGCAGTTTAATACTTTCATAATGTATTATGTCTAGGGCTCTCAAACGATACATTTTTTTTTAATCGCGATTAATCACTGAATTTCTATTGTTAATCGTGATTAATCGCATGTTTTATCACATGATTACAATTTTGCATTTCAGAACTGTTTTTAAGTACATATTAACAATGGAAAGCAATTATTACCAGTGTATCTTGATTGGGAATCAAATGAATGCAAAGAAAGTTACTTTATGAACTTTAAGATTTGTATTTGTTGTTATTTATTTACTTTAAACAAAAGAAAAATGTGTATATCTGTCATTATTGCACAATTCCTCCAAATACCTAACTAAAAACCTAAAAATCCCTATCCTTACTAGAGTCAATATAGTGTGCAGTAACTTCTAAATAATGTTGATTACTCACTGACGTCCAGTGATCACCGGTTAATGAGACAGCGTTTGCAGCACTTTGCAGCTGTTCCAGTGTGGCTGCTTTCTCCGTGTGGTACAGGCTGTGTATCTGTGAAAACTACTGTCCCCCTCGACGGCAACGAGACAGGTCAGAACATGCCAACCGTAGTACGTCTTTAAGACCCGAGTCCTCTACGATGCTGACAGGTCTGCAGTTAGTTGCCACCCATTTTGCAAGAGCTGTAGTATTTTTTTTTGGATTTGGTTTCATCAACAGGTCAGCAAGTAGCACTCTCCAAAATACTGCTTTGCCTGAGTGGGTAGCTAGTGGGTAGCATCAACCTGAGTCACGTCAATTAGCTCGTAGGTGGTAGCTTGACGTGCTTCGGTGATATTTTAATTCGGCTTTACACAATGTGCATATGGCTTTCGACTTTTCTACAAGCCGTCCGGGAGTTTTGGAAAATAAAAAGCGCCATTCAGAATTGTGATGCTGCTGTCTTTCTCCATCATGCCTGCAGCCTGCAGCAGCAGGATGTGTTACGAGGAAGTATGGCAGCTTGATGATAAGTAACGGTGCTGCAAAGGTTCAAAATAGTAGCCTGTTAGGCACTACGCGAAGCGAGTGAAGTGTAAAATAAATGAATAAATGGCGGCATGCAATTAAAAAAAATTAACGTGTTATGCTCGGCCCTTAATCGCATCGCGATTAACGCGTTAATGCTGACAGCCATAATTATGTCTAAATGAAATAAAATGATAAATGTAAAAGAAAAAAAAAATACAAACATAGTGTGGCAGTCTGCCAGAAATAGGTCCTAGAGTTCTATATTAAAGTTACTCACTTTATGGAGGAATAATCTGTGCCTGCATGTGTTTGAGAGAGAACGTAACAGTTTGCATAAAACAACATCAACGAAGGAATAAACGGTTTCATTCACCCACAAGGTTGTGCTTTTTCTGTTACTAAGGGTTACCCCAAGATTTCTCTGCTATAACGTTAGCCATTTACTTTTCTGACGTTTCAGGTTAACAGCAGCTTCAAATGTCGAAAAAGAAATTGGAAGATGTTGCATCTCCATCTGTAATATTCGACACAAATGTTTTGCATATTGCCATCCATTTTTTGTTGACCACCATATAGTCTTTATATTTGTCTCCGGCATATGCTCTCCGGTCTGCAGTCTGTCAGACCGGCTAAAGGTGATCTAGGTAATGATGCATTCTTGAAGTATCGACTTGCTGGGAATTAATAGCGTTGATTCAGGAGATAAACGGAAATTTATTTTTAATGTCAAAAACTTCTGGTTGGAGTTTCTTGTGCATGTTATCTGAGATCATTGGCCTCAGCCGGTGTTGTAGTCAAGACCACCTAAACTGAGACCAAGTCATCACCAAGACCAGATTGTATTGAGACCGAGACAAGACCAAGACCAGACCAGTGTGAGTCCCACACAATAAAATGTGAAAAATGTTAACCACAGGCACTCCTCAAATTGATCTGAAATATCCACATCCCCATAAAAAAAACACCAACAGAAAACAAATTAAGATGTTTCTTCAATCACCTCTTTAATTGCCATAAGTGTATCATGAGAAATGCCTTGATGAAATAATCAAAAGGCAGTTGTGGTCTTGACCGGTCTTAAAATAAAATCCCAAGTCCTTTTTGTCTGAGACGAGACAAGACTGAGTAAAAATGCAGTCGATTCAGAGACGAGACAGAAACCTTCAAAGAGTGGTCTTGAGACCAAGACTGATATTGAGAACTACAACACTGGCCTCAGCCTTCTATAAAGAATCATCACTTCTTTACTTGGTAAAATCTTCATATTACAAACACCTAACACAACAACATGTCAAACCTGCATTAATATTAATATAACTAATCATTTTCAAAAAAAGACCATATTACCAAACTGGAAAAACAGAACAAAACTGTCCACAAGTCACTGGATCAGTTTACTACCAGACTTTTCAATATCCTCTCCATGTGAATATGTAAATATGTAGGTCCATGCTCTCAGCACTGAGGGGGAAACAGCATGACATGTTGAGGACAGCTACAGTTCACTGACTCTGTGTGTTTGCATATGTGTCCTGCCTCTCTGCTCCCAGCCGTTAAGAGGCCAGTGTTGATCAGTGACTGTCCAGGACTTTCAGAGACACTGACACGCTGGCAGCATGATGATGATGTCACTGATTCTACTGCTGGCCACCCTGGGGCTCCTTGTTCAGGGTGAGACTCTCTTCTGAAAACTTTACTTCAGGATGCAACCAGGTTCACCTCAATGATGTTCTGCTATGATGGAGAAACACTGGAACAAGCAGCATTTACCTTCTTCCATCTCTTCTCCATGTTAAAGAAATGAGACTCTTCTGTTTGGATGTTGATCATCTTTCTCCAAGCTGGATTTGTCTCAATAACCCTTCTGCTCTTTTTCATGTTTTCCAGGTTCATCAGGAGAAATCATCCTGACTCAGTCTCCTGGATCTCAGTCTGTTGCTCCAGGACAGTCTGTCTCTATCAGATGTAAAGCCAGTTCAGCTGTTAGTACTAGCGTACTCAGCTGGTACCTTCAGAAACCTGGAGAAGCTCCTAAACTCCTGATTTATTCAACTTCAACCCTTCAGTCTGGAGTTTCAGATCGTTTCAGTGGAAGTGGATCAAACACTGACTTCACTCTGTCCATCAGTGGAGTTCAGACTGAAGATACAGCAGTTTACTACTGTCAGCAATATCAAAGCTATCCAGTCACACAGTGATACAACGTCGTACAAAAACCTCCTCAGCTGGAGAGGAACTGATCTGACTCAACAGCTGCACTGAAACTAAAAAACAAGTTTCACTGACCAAAAATATATTTAATAATAATCGACTTTGAACACTTTAACACTAAATATACTTTATCTAACTACAAGATATACTTTAAAGTCTTTCATTAAAACAGGGTTTGACATTCTGCTACACATCAAAGCTGACTTCTGTTAAAGTATAATTTCAATTCTTTGATAGGTTTAATCCACAGAGTATGATAGAATATGAACACTAAAACTGTAAATATGATTTGATTATTCATTATCTAACTAGAATTCATAGAAACGCAAATATACTCATAATTGAAATACATTACAAAATTTAATTTAATTAATGTTGTAAAGTTACTAATCACGTCTATGACATATTTTAATCATTTTGTGTTTTGTATTTTTTTGCGAACAAATGTACTTTATGATTGACACCAAAAATGGTTCATGGAGTATGTAAATCAGAAATGTTTAAATTATTTCCTTTTGTTGTCTCTTTATTTGTCTTTGTGGATCTTCAGCAGAAACACAATGTAAATATAACATAATGATGTTGTGGTTTTATTTCAGATTTAGCTAATATTGTTCAGACTTTTGTATTTTTTTCTAATAATATTGACATTTTTTAGATACACTTAAAGCAATTACAATATAACAGTCCTTACTTTAAACACACTTCAGTAATAAGAGATGATTGGATGATGTGTCATTGAAATGTTCTGACCATGAGTTTTGTTCCAAAGGTTTATTAATATAGACATTGTTTTATATAATCCTAAACTGTCTTTTCTGTCATCATTAGAGAGTTTACAACATTTTTGTTAGATCAGTTTGTCCTCAGGAATTCAAAAAGTCACTGACACGCTTAAGAAAAGATGTAAAGAGACACTTTGATAATAACAAACATGAAAACAACTGATTTGATGAACACGTCTTTATTGTCTTTAAACACTGAAATAATATAGAAAGATTGCAACAAGCTGGTAAATATCGCTATTGAAAAATATCATATTAAAAACAGAGAGAGTAGCAGAGAGCAGAATGAGATCAGAGTGAAACCAGTAGCAGAGTCCCAGTGAGTCAGGTCAGGACTGGGAACACTGGTCTCTCCTCAGTGTCTCTGAGAGTGGAGTCTGGGAGCCCTGGGTGGCCTCACAGGTCACAGAGCCCACCTTCTCCCACTGGTCTGCAGGGAGCCTCAGGGTGCTGCTCCAGCTGTATTTGCCGTCCTTCTCCAGCACCCCGGGGCTCCTGCTCTCCTCCCAGCTGCTGCTGCTGCTGCTGCTGCCGTCCACCTTCCAGGCCAGACTCCAGTCTGAGGGGAAGCCCTTGTTGGCCAGGCACATGAGCGTGGCCTTCCCCTTCAGCAGCTCCTCACTGGAGGGGGGAAGCACCGTCAGGGTGGGACGGACATCACCTAGGAGACACCAATCAGATTAGAGGACAGGGACCACACAGCTGTCAATCAACCAGCAGCCACTTGGACACCTTTACTGTGTGAGAGTTGGTTTTCTCCTTTAAGGAGTTTCTGTCAGATGGTTTTTCTGCTCCACCAGTCACTCACTCACACATTGTTTCACTTCCCTTTAAGAAGCCTCTCATGTAAATCAGCACAGAGAGAATCATCTACACAATGAGCTGATATATATCAAACTATACACTGGAAATAACATGTCAACTTTTGGACAAATCTTTAAACCTCCAAATCAAGATCATCAACAACCTAACTATACATGACTTTAAAGTATTTAGTGGAATAGAAACAAATCCAGAAAATGAGCTGACAACATCAAATGTTCTTCATGTGATTTTGATCATCATTACCAAACTGTTCAAATAGTTTTCAAACTTTGAAACAATACATGACACAGTAAAGAGATGTTGCACATTTTCAAATACCGATCTTTATCTTTGCTCTGTTCAGTTGTTTGAATATCTGAATCTTCATTTGCTTTAAACAGTTATCATTGATGTGGAAAATAAAAAAAAAAATCTTGTAGAACAGTTTTTCAGTTTTATCTTTTCCACACTTCAAGTCATTTAAATTTCAGTTTGACAGAAATGTGTAAAGAAATGTTTAGTGAAGCTGCTCTGAGTTAGTCTCCACGATAAAGGAGGAGAAATAAAAACATGAATACATATATATTTTATCGACTGTAAACAGAATTTAAAACATTACTTTACAATATTTACAATATAGTTTGTAGTATTTGTGCAGAAACTTACTTCCAACATTCAGTCTGGTTCCTCCACCAAAAGTCCACCACAGTGATACAAAGTCATTGAGCCGCCGTACAAAAACCTCTCACTGTAGAGAGACACGGCTCTCTGACTTTGTCAGACTGAACTAAACCTACAAGCCCTCAAGATGCTACTTTACCATTAAAGCTGGAAATAATGATTTTATCCTCTGACTCAATATTTCATTTTCTTACAATTAACTTTTGAATTTGCTATTCCAACAGCAAACCTTTGTCTCTTAGTGCAAAATATTTCTGTAAAAATTATGGATTAATATTTCACAAATCTGGAAAGGTAAGAGTGCAGAAAGTAAAGGAAGAAAAATAGCTCCTGAAATGAAAAGGTTTTTAAAAGTTTGACTTACTTCCAACATTCAGTCTGGTTCCTCCACCAAAAGTCCACCACAGTGATACAAAGTCATTGAGCCGCCGTACAAAAACCTCTCACTGTAGAGAGACACGGCTCTCTGACTTTGACACAAACAAACTCACCAGAATGAGGCTGTTTGTAAAATCTTGTCAGATAAAAAGAAAACTGACAATAACACAGTGCTGCAGATTTCCAGAATACAAGCTTTTTATTCATATTGATTTCAAATTAAGTGTATATTGTCTGTTTATATCATCTATTTTCAATTATAGAAGAAATTATATTAATTTTGTTGTTCACCTCAGTGAAAATTTGTCTTTTCCTCAGAGTACAGCAAATGTTCATACAATGCACATAACACAGCACACCATTAAAAACATACAGAATATGCAAAATACAATATAAAATAGTACAAATGGGAAGGTAGCAGCAAATAAGTCTCATAAAAAAGAGAGCAAATCTTAAAAAATAACAAGTGTTCTCTGATGCAGTCATTCTGTGTTCAATGACTATATGGTATAGAGAATAAAATACTTCTTTTATATGTTCCAGCTGGTCCTGGGAAGCCTAAATCTCCCTCTTTTGGACTACAGATGGAAATTAGCCTTTGGGCTATAATCTGGCACTTTTTACGTGTACTTCTGTATATGTTCATCAAATGTGCATTGTCCTGACATAATAAATAAAAAATAAATAAATAAATAAATAAATAAAATCTAACATTTGGAAGATTTGTCAAGAAGTCAAAGTGTTATTGAAAGATCCTAATCAATGATCAGATAAAGTGATTGATCCATTGATGAACAGCATCATCAGAGTAATCCAAGTCCCTGTTGGAGTCAGTCAGAGCATTTCCATAGAGAGCCACTTTGCATCAGCAGCACCATGCTCCAGTGCTCTGGGAGAGTTTATAGTCCTGAGAGTTGAACACTGGATGACTGACAGCTGTCCTTCATGACAACAGAAGACACAGAAATCCTCCTCATCAAAAACATGACTTTGATCTCCGTCCTCATCTGGACTCTCCTCTGCTGCTGCTTCACAGGTAAAGTCCAGAGAATCAAACTCCTCTCCTCTATCAACATCCGTCCCTCTGAAATGAAGACGACTAAACCGTGACGCTGCTTTATGTTTTTGTCTCTGTATCCTCAGAGTCCAGAGGCCAGGTCACAGTGACTCAGCCTGGAGCAGTGAGCTCTGCTCTGGGAGGCTCCGTCTCCATCAGCTGTAGGACCAGTCAGAGTGTTTATGTTTCGGGCAGCTACAAAGGTTTATTCTGGTACCAACAGAGAGATGGAGAAACTCCTAAACTGCTCATCTACTATATTAGCACTCGACAATCAGGGATTCCAGATCGTTTTACAGGCAGTGGATCAAACTCTGACTTCACTCTGACCATCAGTGGAGTCCAGACTGAAGATGCAGCAGTTTACTACTGTCAGAGTTATCACTATATCAACAGTCAGAGTGTGTTCACACAGTGAAAAAGCGTCGTACAAAAACCTCCCTCAGTCAGACTGAACAGAAACTGAACTGACTGCTGCAGCTGGAAGCTACTGCAGATACTGATACACTTCACTGAGGACACACACACACACACACACACACACACACACACACACGCACACTAGAAAATATGACATACTACACCTTCCATCTTTGAAAATACATTTACTTCAGTTGTTCTCCTAAAACAATGATGTACAAGACGTTAATGTCTTTACCTCTTCATATTTCTCACTGATCCCTCTGATGAATGGATTTATACATCGTCAACGTCAGTATCAATCATGTGTTGAGAGTCCACCACAATACAATCTGTTTGTATGCAGATTACATTTGATTTAGTAATATAATACAATTAGTTTCCCCTCTTGTAGACCATAATCTTATCAGGAATTAAAACATGTTTTCTGGTTTCTATCACTTCCCTCTTAAATGTGCAGAAAAGTCTATTGCACACTTTGTAATCCAGGCGCATAATCACAGTGAGGGACTTCCCTGAATATATGAAATCTAGAAATCCCCTCCTTAACATTTGTAAATGATCAGACAGCTCATCAGATCCCTCCTGAGCACCGTGTACAGATCTCTGATCAACAAGTAAAACAAAGTCTGTTTCAATCCCAGCATCACTGATACACATGTTGAATAGAAACCAGTGGGTTGATTCTCTTGTAGATTACCACATCTGGACAGATGTGTTTTAGTGGAACAGACTGGAGGATGATCTGGGCTTCTCTCCCTCTGTCAATTGTCCTTTGAAATGTGGGTCTGTTGTTGATTTGTCATTCATATGTGTGTATATATCTACATATCTATATCTTTTTTTTTTTCTTTTTTTTTAAACCTTTACTGACTGACTTGATATTTCACCATTGTTGGAATCCACTAAACTAATGTTTCTAATCTTACAAAACTATTATTACAATTGCACCATTTTTCTATCATGTATAAATGTATGATGGAGAAACTGAATCCTTTTTGTTTATATATGTATGGCTGAGATTTAAAAATGGAAGAATTTCCATCCTTCTCAAAACCATGACCATGAGTCGTCATCCCAGCTGAAAAGTGGCTTTACTCTCTTTACAAAGCACTGATAACATTTGAATGAAAAATAACAAAATGCATTTAAACCTGCACACCCTTAAAAGTGTTGGTATGTTAGTCAATGTCAAACATTTCTGGCCTTAACCTTTCTTTAACATGTTTCCACAATAAGTGTTGTACGTCAAACACCCTGTCTCTTTTGGAGTCAGTCAGAGCATTTCCAACTCCAGAACAGATATTCTGACCTGCTCATATGTGTGGAGCCGTGCAGATAATTCTGTTTTTATGTACCGACACTTATGCTGTCACCCAAATATAGTGGACGTGAATTATGTTCTTAGTGATCAATTCCAAAAATATTTTTGAAAGATTTTAAAGAAACTTCCTTTTCCTTCCTTTGTAGAAATAATGTCCTTGTTACTTTGGAAACTCCACAGACTTCACTATCAACAGTTTTTACCGGAACTACTTTCTATCAAAGAAATAGACCCTATCAAACCCACTGTGATGTGGCAAAAAAAATGTGCCACTACACAAAAAATATAAATTTTTATATTCAAAACAAGTCAAAGGTTTTCTATAAGACATGACATCACATGTTATACCAAGAATCGTTTTAAAGTCTTTGTGACAAAGAGTGAGAAAGGTCATTAATCATAATGACTTGTTCCTCTGTGTCACACATTGTTCATGTTTGTCAGGGCTTGTTTGAGGGAAACAGATGTTCTGCATTAGGGCTGATTACTGAAATGTCGACATACTCAAACAAGTGTTCTCTCATTCTCTGTCAACCCTGAAAAAAAGATTTTACATCAATAAAACAAGTGCACAGATCCTTGTTGGTAGAATCTGGCTTTTTGCATTTTAATTTCTAGATTTCAAACCAGTAATTGTGTGTATGGATCTCAAATGAGAACACAAATGCACATTGGCTGTGTGATGAAGACTATGCAGTTTAACAGGTTTTAGTAATTCAACAGAAGCAACTTCACCCAAATTGCCAATGTAAACCAATCCAATTTCTCAATTTCTTTATGCATTACATCATGAATAATTTATAAATTCAGTGTTCTCAGCACTGAAGAGGAAACACCCTGTCCCTGTTGGAGTCAGTCAGAGCATTTCCATAGAGAGCCACTTTGCATCAGCAGCACCATGCTCCAGTGCTCTGGGAGAGTTTATAGTCCTGAGAGTTGAACACTGGATGACTGACAGCTGTCCTTCATGACAACAGAAGACACAGAAATCCTCCTCATCAAAAACATGACTTTGATCTCCGTCCTCATCTGGACTCTCCTCTGCTGCTGCTTCACAGGTAAAGTCCAGAGAATCAAACTCCTCTCCTCTATCAACATCCGTCCCTCTGAAATGAAGACGACTAAACCGTGACGCGGCTTTATGTTTTTGTCTCTGTATCCTCAGAGTCCAGCGGTCAGTACACAGTGACTCAGCCTGGAGCAGTGAGCTCTGCTCTGGGAGGCTCCGTCTCCATCAGCTGTAGGACCAGTCAGGATGTTTATGCTTCTAACAGGTTAGCCTGGTACCAACAGAGAGATGGAGAAACTCCTAAACTGCTCATTTACGCTGCTACTACTCGACAATCAGGGATTCCAGCTCGTTTTACAGGCAGTGGATCAAACTCTGACTTCACTCTGACCATCAGTGGAGTCCAGACTGAAGATGCAGCAGTTTACTACTGTCAGAGTTTTCACTATCCCAACAGTCAGCATGTGTTCACACAGTGAAAAAGCGTCGTACAAAAACCTCCCTCAGTCAGACTGAACAGAAACTGAACTGACTGCTGCAGCTGGAAGCTACTGCAGAGACTGATACACTTCACTGAGGACACACACACACACACACACACACACACACACACACACACACACACACACACACACAAAATACACAATATGTATACATTAATAATCTTTGAATCACATAGACTTACACATAACAGTTCTGTATCTTCACCACCCATTACAATATTTATTGAATGAAGAGAAAAGCATTAGCAACAAAAATCCAAACACTGGAACAGAATAGTTACTAAAGAGATTCAGACTGTTAAGACCCAATAACACTATCCTACTACTGGAGCAGAAGAGACACTCATCAAACCTCGAATTCAAACTTGATTTCAGTTTGATAAAATTCTATCAAGATTATATAAGATTATTGTTGAAGTTAGTACGTGGATTTTATGACAGGGATCTTTCACAGTCATAAAATCTACGTACTAACTTAAACAATAATCTTGTATTATCTTTGATCTCTGTCCCCATATACCACCTCTAGCATAACCCCCTAAATATATATTTTAGAGTAATTTAATTCTTACCTGCAAGTTAATATATTTGCTTTGTGCAGAACGAGTTGAAAATAGACATTTACATTACATATCCTCTAATATTGGATGTCTAACAGTAGACATTTTTGTTTCTCATTTCCACATCACACAGTAAGGGATTATGGGTAGATTTCTAGTAATTCATGGCACTCAACAATAAAGTGCAAATGAATGCTTTCTTTTTGTTTGTAGCGTATTTACAACACATTCCCCCCCACTCCCTGAAAGTAAGACATTAGTTACTATGAAATTATTTGTTAAAAACTGTTTATTTTATAGTTGTGTTTGTAAAATCAAAACTTACGACAGGAAAGAAACAACTGATACAAGCTACCTTGTAGAAGTACAATTAACCACAGTTAGTTTGAACACTTTAAAAATGTGTTTATTTCAAATGATGTCAATACAAATACAACCCCGTGCCCATTTGAATTTAAATCCAGAAACAAAAGAACTAAAAGAAGTAAACAGAGTTCTTCCTTTTCAGGAGCGTTTGCTGTCTGAGCTCCACGTTTGCGTTGACCTCTGGTGAGGAGACTCTTGGAGCGACTGCCTGGATGTTTGCTGGATGGAGTCACTGCTGAAACACCGCTGGATACTAAACGGCTCAGAGATATGTAGGTTTTAGTGTGGTGAGGGGGGGCTGAGTTGAGGTCCATGGCCTCTGTCATTCACTCCAGCCTCCTGCTGATGGACCACAGCAGTGAATGTGTTCCACTCTCCATCTGACGGAGGCCCCTCTCAAAGCTCAGCAGCATCTCCACCAGTTGTGACTGCAGCTTGAACTAAACCAGGCACTTTAAATGTCAGAGAAGCCCTGATTATCCAACCTTGTATCCCTGTCCCTGTGTGTGGTATGTGAGGACTTGGTAGTATATAGGGACATGGTGGTATATGGGGACGTTGTGGTATGTGAGGATATGGTGGTATGTGAGGACTCAGTGGTATATGGGGACGGGATGGTATTAACATCCTTCTCAAAACCAAGTACATTTTTGACAGCTGTCATCCAAGCTGAGAGGGTGAAATGTCTTTACAAAGAACTGAAAGATTTTCATGAAAAATAATAAAATGCATTTAAACCTGCACCCCCTTAAGAATGTTCATATGTTTGTCAATGTCAAACATTTCTAGCCTCAGTCTTTCTTTTGCATATTTCCACACTAAATAAAATACTAGTATCATAAGTCCCTGTTGGAGTCAGTCAGAGCATTTCCATAGAGAGCCACTTTGCATCAGCAGCACCATGCTCCAGTGCTCTGGGAGAGTTTATAGTCCTGAGAGTTGAACACTGGATGACTGACAGCTGTCCTTCATGACAACAGAAGACACAGAAATCCTCCTCATCAAAAACATGACTTTGATCTCCGTCCTCATCTGGACTCTCCTCTGCTGCTGCTTCACAGGTAAAGTCCAGAGAATCAAACTCCTCTCCTCTATCAACATCCGTCCCTCTGAAATGAAGACGACTAAACCGTGACGCTGCTTTATGTTTTTGTCTCTGTATCCTCAGAGTCCAGAGGCCAGGTCACAGTGACTCAGCCTGGAGCAGTGAGCTCTGCTCTGGGAGGCTCCGTCTCCATCAGCTGTAGGACCAGTCAGAATATTTATTGTTCTAGCTGTTTAGCCTGGTACCAACAGAGAGATGGAGAAACTCCTAAACTGCTCATTAACTCTGCTACTTATCGACAATCAGGGATTCCAGATCGTTTTATAGGCAGTGGATCAAACTCTGACTTCACTCTGACCATCAGTGGAGTCCAGACTGAAGATGCAGCAGTTTACTACTGTCAGAGTTATCATGAAATCAACAGTCAGTGGTTGTTCACACAGTGAAAAAGCGTCGTACGAAAACCTCCCTCAGTCAGACTGAACAGAAACTGAACTGACTGCTGCAGCTGGAAGCTACTGCAGAGACTGATACACTTCACTGAGGACACACACACACACACACACACACACACACACACACACACACACACACACACACATTCAAGTGGCCACAACGAAAGGGAGACACACCATCATCAAGTGTTTACTAAATATATTTATTTTAACAAATTAAACCAAATTAAAGGGTTAACTTTAAGTAATGTATGGGCTTTGGATATTACTAAAGTCAGTATTGTGTGATGTGCATGAGTGGAAAACATGTGTGTTGTAAAGGTTGATAGGAGCAGAGTAGAGAACTAAAGCAGATGGGAGAGGAGCAAAGCTGCAGCAGAGTGGAGAGTCAGCCAGAGAGAGGGCTGCACTGCATCCAGACTTAAATAACCTCCTGCTACTGGGAACATCCTCAGCTGTTCCCAGTTGCTCTAACCATCACCTGCAGAGAGAGCACAGACAGCTGAATCACACAGCTAACTCAAGATGACACCATCCATTCATATCACATTATACTCTCATCTTCTTATCTGATTCAAGCCGAAAAAATCAAGGAGTCAACTTGAAACTAAAAAATTATAATAAATAAATCTATAATCACATCTATGTAAAGTTTATGCAAAAACACATTTTCCCATACATGCAACTCAAAAACGCACCAAATTTACTGAGACCAAAAGTTCATTCTTGAATTATTTCTTCTCAGGCTCTGCAGTTAACCCAGATTCATGATACTCTATAGACACATCTAAAAACAATTCAACATAGTAAACACTTAATTTGTGAGATACATATATTATAAATATAAAATATTGAAATAATCAGCTTTCCTACAAAACCAAATTTAAAATGACTCCAATGAAGAAGTTTCTGAAGTCACATAAGCTTTAAAGAATTTGGAATAAATGATGGATTTACTTCTATCTTGTCTGAGTCACATAAATGATTATCTGATTAGTTTTGTGTTTTCCAAATATATTAAACATGCTATTATATTACCTTATAGTTTCTTTCTCGAGGAATTTCCAGGCAGTTTTACATTAAACTCAGTTGAGTTTAACATTTCTAGATTTATGGAACTATTAAGACAGAGATATCTGTTTCTTTTACAATAACAGACGTGGAAACAACTGATTTGATGAAAAGTACTTTATTGTGTTAAAATAATCAAAATTAAAACATGCAACACACTTTATCAATGAAACATGTAATTAGACAGTGAGTGAGGGAAAGAGATAAACAGAGAGAGAGTTACAGACTGAGATCAGTATCAGAGTGAAACCAGTAGCAGAGTCCCAGTGAGTCAGGTCAGGACTGGGAACACTGGTCTCTCCTCAGTGTCTCTGAGAGTGGAGTCTGGGAGCCCTGGGTGGCCTCACAGGTCACAGAGCCCACCTTCTCCCACTGGTCTGCAGGGAGCCTCAGGGTGCTGCTCCAGCTGTATTTGCCGTCCTTCTCCAGCACCCCGGGGCTCCTGCTCTCCTCCCAGCTGCTGCTGCTGCTGCTGCTGCTGCTGCCGTCCACCTTCCAGGCCAGACTCCAGTCTGAGGGGAAGCCCTTGTTGGCCAGGCACATGAGCGTGGCCTTCCCCTTCAGCAGCTCCTCACTGGAGGGGGGCAGCACCGTCAGGGTGGGGACGGCTCGACCCACTGCAGAGAGAGAGAGATTAATAAAGTTGATATGAGGTCAACTAAACTCTAGCCTGTTGGCTGCAGCAGAGGAGGCTACTAGTTCTGCTGGTCTTCCTCAGATTGGATCAAACTGTTCTTAAAATCTTTCACTTCCCTCTCTGAGCTCAGTAACCATGGCAACAGACAGGCATCACTGCTGAACCGTGACAACAGACAGGTTTCAGGACTAAAGATAAAAAGTTAAAACTGGCTCTCTTTTACTAAACTTTCAGAGTTTAATAGTTCATAATAATACACATAAGATGGAGATTGTGAGGCTTTTACTGTTTGAACTTTCTTACACATTTCTTTTCCTAAACGAAAACCTCATTAATGATATTTCTTTGTTCTGTTCATGTAAGCAGGAATCATCACTGAACAGTCAGGCTTCATTACTGAAAACATCCAAATGAATATTTTTAACTACTGAATTACTTTTTCAAACTCAGAAAATTCTCAAAAATATGTCCAATAGCTTCAAAATCATTATTCTGGAGAAAGATGGAGTAATACTTATTCACATCAAACACTGAACCAAAGATTATCAGCAGAGTTCTTGAGCCAGAATATTAAAAACTTTAACTGTTACAAATATTTTCTTCACACAGATTAATGCTGAGTAGTTTTCTACAACGAACTGATAAGACTTTAGAAAGTTTTAGTGCAACAAGATTATTCATCAGAGTGTTTTTTTGTCGGGTTAACGACGCTGAAGCCTTCAAGAATTGATGCAAATATATTAAATTTATAAAAATCTGACAAAACACAGTAGGCTTTAGAATTATGCTGTTCAAATGGAACAAACATAAAATTTGAGTGATTAAAGGAGTCAAATGTACTTACAGTTAACATTCAGTCTGGTTCCTCCACCGAACGTGTACCACAGTGATACAAAGTCATTGAGCCGCCGTACAAAAACCTCTCACTGTAGAGAGACACGGCTCTCTGACTTTGACACAAACAAACTCACCAAAACACATTCCCAGTTTACACATTATATGTTAGAACTGGTTAAAGTGTTTAAAAAGATATACAATCTGTAATAATGTTTAATATTTTCATTGTGAATTGTTAAATATCTACAAACTATTATTTTCTCCTTCAGTGAAACTAACTGAAACAAGTTCTTTCTGAAGAAAATCTTTCCAACAAATTCTGCCAAAATATTATCATAAACATGTTAATTGTAGATCATGATGAATGATAATTGTGTTTAAATTTGTCCCACAGTGATGTTGATTTTTGTGCATCAAACTCAAACCAAAGACTCATTCAAATGAGCAGTGAAAACATTCCTAATCAATACTCTGATAAAGTGATTGATCCATTGATGAACAGCATCATCAGAGTAATCCAAGTCCCTGTTGGAGTCAGTCAGAGCATTTCCATAGAGAGCCACTTTGCATCAGCAGCACCATGCTCCAGTGCTCTGGGAGAGTTTATAGTCCTGAGAGTTGAACACTGGATGACTGACAGCTGTCCTTCATGACAACAGAAGACACAGAAATCCTCCTCATCAAAAACATGACTTTGATCTCCGTCCTCATCTGGACTCTCCTCTGCTGCTGCTTCACAGGTAAAGTCCAGAGAATCAAACTCCTCTCCTCTATCAACATCCGTCCCTCTGAAATGAAGACGACTAAACCGTGATGCTGCTTTATGTTTTTGTCTCTGTATCCTCAGAGTCCAGAGGCCAGGTCACAGTGACTCAGCCTGGAGCAGTGAGCTCTGCTCTGGGAGGCTCCGTCTCCATCAGCTGTAGGACCAGTCAGAAGGTTTATGGTGGGAGCGTTCTGCACTGGTACCAACAGAGAGATGGAGAGACTCCTAAACTGCTCATTTATGTTACTAGCAATCGACAATCAGGGATTCCAGCTCGTTTTACAGGCAGTGGATCAAACTCTGACTTCACTCTGACCATCAGTGGAGTCCAGACTGAAGATGCAGCAGTTTACTACTGTCAGAGTGCTCACTATCCCAACAGTCAGTGGTTGTTCACACAGTGAAAAAGCGTTGTACAAAAACCTCCCTCAGTCAGACTGAACAGAAACTGAACTGACTGCTGCAGCTGGAAGCTACTGCAGAGACTGATACACTTCACTGAGGACACACACACACACACGTAGTAAGACTGTAAGACAAGTTAAACTTTTTGTTCCACAATGTGTGTGAAAAACATCCATAGATGTTATTGAACAAACAACACAGCAAGGTTCCTAAAACACTAATCCCTTTAAGTAAATCATTTAATTGTAGTAAAACCAAAGAGATCCTCCCAGTCCTTCTTGACCTAGACATTAGTTTATCTGCTATTTAAAAATTTTAAATATATTTACATCTATTTGCAACATCTCAGTTTTAACATTCAGAAAAAAGGTGTTGTCCTGTTCCTTTTTAGGAACAGGAATAATAATAGAGCTTTTCCAAGTGGAAGGAACAACATGTGAGTCCAGAGACTTTTGGTAAATAGGACACAAGGCCTCTGCCAGCTCTACGCTGCATCATTTCAGCAGAGACCCAGAAATGCCGTCTGGTCCAGCAGCCTTCCTAGGGCAGGTGGGTGAGAAAAGACTCTGTACAACATGCTGGTCAATAGTGATTTTTGGGGGATTCAGTGCAGGTAATGAGTCTAGAGCCTCTATTTTATCCTACTAGAACTCAGCTAATCAAAACCTTGCATAAAAGTTATTTAATTCATCTGCTTTTTCCTCCTCATTAAGAACACTAAGACATTTTTTAGCCGGGGCCAGGTTTGTCATACATTTCTTGGAATCCCAATATTTTTTCATATTCATAGTGGAGCAGTGGGTTTCAAATTTCTCCTTCTCCTCCTCCTTTCCTTTCCTAATTTGCTGTTGAGTTTTTTTGGGATCTTCCTCGTGGCCACAACATCCCCATTTTTAAATGCTGTTTTTCTACACACTACACACTCTTTAATTTTTCTTTTACTCTTTTAAATTTTCTTGGAAATATAAGATTTATTGTTTGGATACAAAGTTATAGACTTCTGAATTAACACGTTATCTCTACAAAATGTTACATAATCAGTATTAGTGTCTGTTGCTTCTTCTAAGTCCAAGCTATGGAAGAGGTCCAAGTTAGTGCAGTAAAAACATCCTTTTAATGGATCAATGCCATCATTGTCCCAAACGTGTATTGCTTTTAAGCACGAACTTCTAGGTTTGACTTTCGTAATTCAATGATGGGATGTTGATATCAGTGAAGTTAGTATTGTGTGATGGGCGTGAGAGGACAACAGAGTGGAGAGTCAGCCAGAGAGAGGGCTGCACTGCATCCAGACTTAAATAACCTCCTGCTACTGGGAACATCCTCAGCTGTTCCCAGTTGCTCTAACCATCACCTGCAGAGAGAGCACAGACAGCTGAATCACACAGCTAACTCAACATGACACCATCCATTTATATCACATTATACTCTCATCTTCTTATCTGATTCAAGCCGAAAAAATCAAGGAGTCAACTTGAAACTAAAAAATTATAATAAATAAATCTATAATCACATCTATATAAAGTTTATGCAAAAACACATTTTCCCATACATGCAACTCAAAAACGCACCAAATTTACTGAGACCAAAAGTTCATTCTTGAATTATTTCTTCTCAGGCTCTGCAGTTAACCCAGATTCATGATACTCTATAGACACATCTAAAAACAATTCAACATAGTAAACACTTCATTTATGAGATACATAGTATATCTGAATTTCCTAAAAACATTGAAATAATCAGCTTTCCTACAAAAACCAATTTAAAATTACTCCAATGAAGAAGTTTCTGAAGTCACATAAGCTTTAAAGAATTTGGAATAAATGATGGATTTACTTCTATCTTGTCTGGGACACATTAATGATTCTATGATTACTTTTGTGTTTTCAAAATATATTAAACATGCTATTATATTACCTTATAGTTTCTTTCTCGAGGAATTTCCAGGCAGTTTTACATTTAGATTTATGTAACTATTAAGACAGATATATCTGTTTCTTTTACAATAACAGACATGGAAACAACTGATTTGATGAAAAGTACTTTATTGTGTTAAAATAATCAAAATTAAAACGTGCAACACACTTTATCAATGAAACATGTAATTAGACAGTGAGTGAGGGAAAGAGATAAACAGAGAGAGAGTTACAGACTGAGATCAGTATCAGAGTGAAACCAGTAGCAGAGTCCCAGTGAGTCAGGTCAGGACTGGGAACACTGGTCTCTCCTCAGTGTCTCTGAGAGTGGAGTCTGGGAGCCCTGGGTGGCCTCACAGGTCACAGAGCCCACCTTCTCCCACTGGTCTGCAGGGAGCCTCAGGGTGCTGCTCCAGCTGTATTTGCCGTCCTTCTCCAGCACCCCGGGGCTCCTGCTCTCCTCCCAGCTGCTGCTGCTGCTGCTGCTGCTGCTGCCGTCCACCTTCCAGGCCAGACTCCAGTCTGAGGGGAAGCCCTTGTTGGCCAGGCACATGAGCGTGGCCTTCCCCTTCAGCAGCTCCTCACTGGAGGGGGGCAGCACCGTCAGGGTGGGACGGACATCACCTAGGAGACACCAATCAGATTAGAGGACAGGGACCACACAGCTGTCAACCAACCAGCAGCCACTTGGACACCTTTACTGTGTGAGAGTTGGTTTTCTCCTTTAAGGAGATTGTTTGGTGGTTTTTCTGCTCCACCAGTCACTCACTCACACATTGTTTCACTTCCCTTTAAGAAGCCTCTCATGTAAATCAGCACAGAGAGAATCATCTACACAATGAGCTGATATATATCAAACTATACACTGGAACAACCTAACTATACATGACTTTAAAGTATTTAGTGGAATAGAAACAAATCCAGAAAATGAGCTGACAACATCAAATGTTCTTCATGTGATTTTGATCATCATTACCAAACTGTTCAAATAGTTTTCAAACTTTGAAACAATACATGACACAGTAAAGAGATGTTGCACATTTTCAAATACCGATCTTTATCTTTGCTCTGTTCAATTGTTTGAATATTTTAATCTTCATTTGCTTTAAACAGTTATCATTGATGTGGAAAATTAAAAATTAATCTTGTAGAACAGTTTTTCAGTTTTATCTTTTCCACACTTCAAGTCATTTAAATTTCAGTTTGACAGAAATGTGTAAAGAAATGTTTAGTGAAGCTGCTCTGAGTTAGTCTCCACGATAAAGGAGGAGAAATAAAAACATGAATACTAAAAGTAAATTAAAAAATAAAATAAAATCGACTTCAAAACATAACTTTACAATATTAACAACATATTTTTTTACACATACACACACACACACACACACACACACACACACTTGTTTGATAGTAAAGACTACAGAGTTCTCTTTCTGTGTTGATAATCAGAAGGTAAATTCACATCACTACAGTTGTATTAACAAAGATTGAGTAGACAATAGTAACAGTGGAGATCTTGTACCTCCATGATTTATTTCATTGTAAATTGAACTCCTGGTTTCTTCCATCAAGAAATGCATCATCTGGTCATCTCAGACTTCTCATCTCAGAGTCACACGTCATCAAATCAGCAGCAGCTTTTCTTGCTCCACTCACTCCTCTTTTACATGTACAGAAAAGTTAAATCCACAGTTTGGAGTTCATGAAAATATTTTACTTCAGTAAATGCTCTTACCAAGAGAAATAAAAGACACAAGCATTTAAACACTTCATCCAAATTACAAGAACTCCAGAACATATATTCTGACCTGCTCATATGTGTGGAGCCGTGCAGATAATTCTGTTTTTATGTACCGACACTTATGCTGTCACCCAAATATAGTGGACGTGAATTGTGTTCATAGTGATCAATTCAAAAAATATACTTGAAAGATTTTAAAGCAACTTCCTTTGTAGAAATAATGTCCTGGTTACTTTGGAAACTCAACAGACTTCACCATCAACACTTTTTACCGGAACTACTTTCTATCAAAGAAATAGACCCTATCAAACCCACTGTGATGTGGCAGTTATGGACAGTGCCACTACACAAAAAATATACATTTTTATATTTAAAACAAGTCAAAGGTTTTCTATAAGACATGACATCACATGTTATACCAAGAATCATTTTAAAGTCTTTGTGACAAAGAGTGAGAAAGGTCATTAATCATAATGACTTGTTCCTCTGTGTCACACATTGTTCATGTTTGTCAGGGCTTGTTTGAGGGAAACAGATGTTCTGCATTAGGGCTGATTACTGAAATGTCGACATACTCAAACAAGTGTTCTCTCATTCTCTGTCAACCCTGAAAAAAGATTTTACATCAATAAAACAAGTACACAGATCCTTGTTGGTAGAATCTGTCGTTTAGTATTATTTTAATTTCTACATTTCACATCAGTAATTGTGTGTATGCTGCCGTGCTAAGCGAAAAGACCGTAACTCAATTTTGGTCAAAAATGAGTTATTGTCATTTTTGGAACATTAAAAATCTGCTTTATCTTGTGGACAAATATCTTGAGTCAATTGTATTGTTTTGGGGAGAAAATTGTGTGTTGTCTTTGCCGTAACTTCAAAAAACGTAGAGAAGCCAAGGCAGAATACCGTAACATCAGTTACGGTTCTTTCTCTTTGTTTCATGGCGCTTCAGAATGCTGAAATTGAGTTAAGGTATACTCTGTAAATGCCATGCCTGCGCTGCACACACACATACAAATACAAATACACACACACACACACACACACACACACACACACACACACACACACACACACACACACACAGCAGAGGACGACGCTGACACGCAGCACATGTATCTGACTGGGAAATATACCGCTACGCTCGTGACTGTAAGTAGGCTACAATAAAACTTAAAAGTATACGTATCAACACCACTCACCTGTCTACAGGCTTACACATGTATAAGTGATATATTTCAATCTCTGTCTGGGCAGTCCTCTCTCGTCCACCGCGCTGTTTACACAAACAGCTCTACTCTACTCTAAATAGCAAATTTTGACAAACAAGGTAAAACAAAAGCTGTCGGTTTGTAGTCTAACTGTTTATCTTAGTTTGCCACAAATCTTGAAATTTGGGCAAATTCTTGTAAACTTAACTGCTGACTAAACTAACCATCGTCTCTGCTGGAGCATCTATGGATGTAGGCTATTATAAGACCAACACAAACCAAGGTGGCTACTTAATATGCACGTGAATGACGCCATCTTTATGTTCACGTCTTCATTCTTGCAGTGAGTCTAAATTATTGCCTCATATCCAAACAGAAGAACATGCTTTATATGCATTAAAACATCAAAACACGCTCATTCTTAATTCTGACATCTGTCAGAGAGAGTGTGTGAATCAATCATGTGACTGCCTGTGTGGTAGTATGAAATACAGAAAAACAAACGCATATATATAATTTTCATATGATGTTGACAAATGTGAAGCCATTTTTATCATAGTGAGTCCAATAGGGTTAATATTACTTACATTTTAAGTGAAAGTTATCATTGTCATCATAACATTGTGCTATAAAATAGAAGTTAAGGTCTTTTGCCTTGATATGACCAATTGTCATTTTGTGGGAAATGCTAAGGCAGAATACAGTGACTTCTGGAAAAGGGTCAAAGGTCAAATTTGAGTTCAACATTTTAGTGTAGATAGATTAATTCAGACATACACTACAAAATGTGAAAATAACAAAATCATATAACTCAATTGTCAGGACATTAAGATAACTTTAAAGTCATTTTTCTCACTTTCACACTCTGGCGAGTTAAGGTCTTTTGCCTTAGTAGAGCAGTATGGATCTCAAATGAGGACAAAAATGCACATTGGCTGTGTGGTGAAGAGTATGCAGTTTAACAGGTTTTAGTAATTCAACAGAATCAACTTAACCCAAAAATTTCTTTATGCAAAATTTCTTTATGCATTATATCATGAATAATTTATAAAGTCAGTGTTCTCAGCACTGAAGAGGAAACACCCTGTCCCTGTTGGAGTCAGTCAGAGCATTTCCATAGAGAGCCACTTTGCATCAGCAGCACCATGCTCCAGTGCTCTGGGAGAGTTTATAGTCCTGAGAGTTGAACACTGGATGACTGACAGCTGTCCTTCATGACAACAGAAGACACAGAAATCCTCCTCATCAAAAACATGACTTTGATCTCCGTCCTCATCTGGACTCTCCTCTGCTGCTGCTTCACAGGTAAAGTCCAGAGAATCAAACTCCTCTCCTCTATCAACATCCGTCCCTCTGAAATGAAGACGACTAAACCGTGACGCTGCTTTATGTTTTTGTCTCTGTATCCTCAGAGTCCAGAGGCCAGGTCACAGTGACTCAGCCTGGAGCAGTGAGCTCTGCTCTGGGAGGCTCCGTCTCCATCAGCTGTAGGACCAGTCAGGATGTTTATACTTGGAGCAGCAATCACGCGTTAGCCTGGTACCAACAGAGAGATGGAGAAACTCCTAAACTGCTCATTTACGCTGCTACTACTCGACAGTCAGGGATTCCAGGTCGTTTTACAGGCAGTGGATCAAACTCTGACTTCACTCTGACCATCAGTGGAGTCCAGACTGAAGATGCAGCAGTTTACTACTGTCAGAGTTATCACAGTGGCGGTGTGTTCACACAGTGAAAAAGCGTCGTACAAAAACCTCCCTCAGTCAGACTGAACAGAAACTGAACTGACTGCTGCAGCTGGAAGCTACTGCAGAGACTGATACACTTCACTGAGGACACACACACACACACACACACACACACACACACACACACACACACACACACACACACACACACACACACATCTTAAGACTGTAAGACAAGTTAAACTTTTTGTTCCACAATGTGTGTGAAAAACATCCATAGATGTTATCGAACAAACAACACAGCAAGGTTCCTAAAACACTAATCCCTTTAAGTAAATCATTTAATTGTAGTAAAACCAAAGAGATCCTCCCAGTCCTTCTTGACCTAGACATTAGTTTATCTGCTATTTAAAAATTGTAAATATATTTACATCTATTTACAACATCTCAGTTTTAACATTCAGAAAAAGGTGTTGTCCTGTTCCTTTTTAGGAACAGGAATAATAATAGAGCTTTTCCAAGTGGAAGGAACAACATGTGAGTCCAGAGACTTTTGGTAAATAGGACACAAGGCCTCTGCCAGCTCTACGCTGCATCATTTCAGCAGAGACCCAGAAATGCCGTCTGGTCCAGCAGCCTTCCTAGGGCAGGTGGGTGAGAAAAGACTCTGTACAACATGCTGGTCAATAGTGATTTTTGGGGGATTCAGTGCAGGTAATGAGTCTAGAGCCTCTATTTTATCCTACTAGAACTCAGCTAATCAAAACCTTGCATAAAAGTTATTTAATTCATCATCTTTTTCCCCCTCATTAAGAACACTAAGGGCCCTATCTTGAACCCAGCGCAATTGATTTTGTACACCAACGTATCATTCCTATTTTGCACCCAACGCACAGCAGACTTTTCCCTCAACAGACTCACGTCGGTAAATTAGGGAATGAACTTGCACTTCTGGCGCAAACGTTCCCTAGTGCTATTTTGCAGTTTCAGAAAACAGCTCCGCCACAGACCAGGAAAAACCTAGTCTAAAGTCAGTGGCGCGTTATTCAGATGCTATTTTAAGGGCACATGCTTGGCCGTAATGTAGAGTGTGCACACCGCGTATACACTTTGCAGGACTTAAGGAGATGTGATGTTGAACTGCATGTGCCGATGCCACTTAACCCAAATGCCCCAGCAGCAGCACGGGAGAGGAGAGACAGAAGAGCTGCATCTTCTATAGTGAGGTAATCTCGGTCTAATGTTAGACTACATTGCAAAAATATCACGATGCATTCATAAACTAGTGATTCAGTGAGAGTGAACCCAAAACATTGGAAAGTATGTTTTTGTGACATTTCTTTATTTACATTTTGACAAAAAGAAAAATCAATAGCAAACCTCGGTCACCTCGGCTGTAAACCGCTACTGACGTGCGCTCATGGATGTATTAAGAGCGTGGCACCTAGCAAATCAACCATTATAATAGCAATCTGCCATGGAACAAGCTCACCTGCTTTTAAAGGGAATGTGAGATAATGCTCTGATTGGTTTATTGCACGTTACGCCCAAACCACACCTATGAGTAATGTAACTACTTCAGACCAACCCATTTTAGATTTGCGTCGGGCGCAAGAGTCATTTCTCCCTCCGGTATAAAAGCAACAGAGCCTGAGATCCTCCCACAAAGGTACTTGCGTTTGGCGTTTGATACTTGTGTTTCAGATCGTTAAAGAACAAAGTTTTACTAGAAACATGAATGCCAAAAAAAGTTCCATCACAAAAGTGATTTATATATTTTAAAACCGTTAATGTGATATGAACTTATGAACTGAGGAGATCAGATTACCACAGGATCTAAAACCACTTCTGTATCAAAGTGCACAGCACAGCAGGTAATTCCATCTACCTGTTACCTGCTTTAGATCAGACACATTAGATGACAGTGGTGACCATTATTGTTGTAACAACCCAAAGAATCTGTTGACTTTCTCTCACACTGACTTTGTCAAGGAGAGCAGTAACAGTGGTGCTGACCAGAGTTTGACTTTCATCCTTTCCCACCAGCTCCATACCTGCTGTAGGACACCACAGCTAAACACTGTCAGGCTGCACCGAGCAGATGGGACCTGCATTACATCATCTCATCAGTTCTTTCTGAAAGAATCATCTAATGGAAATGCTACAGAGAAAAACTATCTCAGGATTTAACTGATACTGTATATGTTCATTTAAGAAAGGAACACATGACGGCAGTCATTCTAGTATCAATAAGCTCGGACAACATTAAGTTGATACATTTGTCTTTATTGTTTTAACATACAGAGAATATCAGCATTACTGCAAGCAACACAAAATGAACTTTCAAATTGTGATGAATCTGTAGAGAGAAAGAAAGAGTAGCAGAGAGCAGACTGAGATCAGTATCAGAGTGAAAGCAGTAGCAGAGTCCCAGTGAGTCAGGTCAGGACTGGGAACACTGGTCTCTCCTCAGTGTCTCTGAGAGTGGAGTCTGGGAGCCCTGGGTGGCCTCACAGGTCACAGAGCCCACCTTCTCCCACTGGTCTGCAGGGAGCCTCAGGGTGCTGCTCCAGCTGTATTTGCCGTCCTTCTCCAGCACCCCGGGGCTCCTGCTCTCCTCCCAGCTGCTGCTGCTGCTGCTGCTGCCGTCCACCTTCCAGGCCAGACTCCAGTCTGAGGGGAAGCCCTTGTTGGCCAGGCACATGAGCGTGGCCTTCCCCTTCAGCAGCTCCTCACTGGAGGGGGGCAGCACCGTCAGGGTGGGACGGACATCACCTAGGAGACACCAATCAGATTAGAGGACAGGGACCACACAGCTGTCAATCAACCAGCAGCCACTTGGACACCTTTACTGTGTGAGAGTTGGTTTTCTCCTTTAAGGAGTTTCTGTCAGATGGTTTTTCTGCTCCACCAGTCACTCACTCACACATTGTTTCACTTCCCTTTAAGAAGCCTCTCATGTAAATCAGCACAGAGAGAATCATCTACACAATGAGCTGATATATATCAAACTATACACTGGAACAACCTAACTATACATGACTTTAAAGTATTTAGTGTAATAGAAACAAATCCAGAAAATGAGCTGACAACATCAAATGTTCTTCATGTGATTTTGATCATCATTACCAAACTGTTCAAATAGTTTTCAAACTTTGAAACAATACATGACACAGTAAAGAGATGTTGCACATTTTCAAATACCGATCTTTATCTTTGCTCTGTTCAATTGTTTGAATATCTGAATCTTCATTTGCTTTAAACAGTTATCATTGATGTGGAAAATTAAAAATGAATCTTGTAGAACAGTTTTTCAGTTTTATCTTTTCCACACTTCAAGTCATTTAAATTTCAGTTTGACAGAAATGTGTAAAGAAATGTTTAGTGAAGCTGCTCTGAGTTAGTCTCCACGATAAAGGAGGAGAAATAAAAACGTGAATACATATATATTTTATCTACTGTAAACAGATTTTAAAAAACATTACTTTACAATATTCACTATATAGTTTTTAGTATTTGTGCAGAAACTTACTTCCAACATTCAGTCTGGTTCCTCCACCGAACGTGTTCCACAGTGATACAAAGTCATTGAGCCGCCGTACAAAAACCTCTCACTGTAGAGAGACACGGCTCTCTGACTTTGACACAAACTCACCAAAATGAGGCTGTTTGTAAAATCTTGTCAGATAAAAAGAAAACTGACAATAACACAGTGCTGCAGATTTCCAGAATACAAGCTTTTTATTCATATTGATTTCAAATTAAGTGTATATTGTCTGTTTTTATCAACTATTTTCAATTACAGAAGAAATTAGATAAATTTTATTGTCCATCTCAGTGGAAATTTGTCTTTGGCTCTTCCCAGAGTACAGCAAATGTTCATACAATGCACATAACACAGCACACCATTAAAACATACAGAATATGCAAAATACAATATAAAATAGTACAAATGGGAAGGTGGCAGCAAATAAGTCTCATAAAAATACAAGAGAGCAAATCTTAAAAAATAACAAGTGTTCTCTGATGCAGTCATTCTGTGTTCAATGTCTGTATGGTATAGGGAATAAAATACTTCTTTTATATGTTCCAGCTGGTCCTGGGAAGCCTAAATCTAACATTTGGAAGATTTGTCAAGAAGTCAAAGTGTTATTGAAAGATCCTAATCAATGCTCTGATAAAGTGATTGATCCATTGATGAACAGCATCATCAGAGTAATCCAAGTCCCTGTTGGAGTCAGTCAGAGCATTTCCATAGAGAGCCACTTTGCATCAGCAGCACCATGCTCCAGTGCTCTGGGAGAGTTTATAGTCCTGAGAGTTGAACACTGGATGACTGACAGCTGTCCTTCATGACAACAGAAGACACAGAAATCCTCCTCATCAAAAACATGACTTTGATCTCCGTCCTCATCTGGACTCTCCTCTGCTGCTGCTTCACAGGTAAAGTCCAGAGAATCAAACTCCTCTCCTCTATCAACATCCGTCCCTCTGAAATGAAGACGACTAAACCGTGACGCTGCTTTATGTTTTTGTCTCTGTATCCTCAGAGTCCAGAGGCCAGGTCACAGTGACTCAGCCTGGAGCAGTGAGCTCTGCTCTGGGAGGCTCCGTCTCCATCAGCTGTAGGACCAGTCAGGATGTTTTTGTTTATGTTGATGATGATGATGGGAGCAGCTACCACAGTTTAGCCTGGTACCAACAGAGAGATGGAGAAACTCCTAAACTGCTCATTTACGATGCTAGCACTCGACAATCAGGGATTCCAGATCGTTTTACAGGCAGTGGATCAAACTCTGACTTCACTCTGACCATCAGTGGAGTCCAGACTGAAGATGCAGCAGTTTACTACTGTCAGAGTGAACACTATATCAACAGTCAGTATGTGTTCACACAGTGAAAAAGCGTCGTACAAAAACCTCCCTCAGTCAGACTGAACAGAAACTGAACTGACTGCTGCAGCTGGAAGCTACTGCAGAGACTGATACACTTCACTGAGGACACACACACACACACACACACACACACACACACACACACACACACACACACACACACACACACACACACACACACACACACACACACACACACACACACACACACAAACTGATTCAAGTGGCCACAACAAAAGGGAGACACACCATCATCAAGTTCTTACTAAATATATTTATTTTAACAAATTAAACCAAATTAAAGGGTTAACTTGAACTTATGTATGGGCAGTGGATATTGGTAAAGTCATTATTGTGTGACATGCATGAGTGCAAATATGTGTGTGTAAAGGTTGATAGGAGCAGAGTAGAGAACTAAAGCAGACGGGAGAGGAGCAAAGCTGCAGCAGAGTGGAGAGTCAGCCAGAGAGAGGGCTGCACTGCATCCAGACTTAAATAACCTCCTGCTACTGGGAACATCCTCAGCTGTTCCCAGTTGCTCTAACCATCACCTGCAGAGAGAGCACAGACAGCTGAATCACACAGCTAACTCAAGATGACACCATCCATTCATATCACATTATAATCTCATGTTGTTTTCTGATTCATTCCAAAGAAACAGGAGGAGCAAACTTGCAACTAATTAAAGTTATAATGAAGAAATCTTATAACTGCATCTATATAAAGTATATGCAAACCACTTCTTCTCGTACATGCACCTCTAAAAGCCGACATATACTCTGAGACCAAAAGATCATTCCTGACTTTGGAAACAGCAAAACAATCTCTTCACAACGTCCATCCATTAGCTGTTGTTGAGCTTTCAATCATATCGCATGATCTTCCTCAGCAGATTTTTTTAAAATGTAGATTTTCAAATTCCCTTTCTTCTGAGTATTTGTGTGAGACTTCTTGTCCATGTTGGTTTAAAAGTTTAAATATTCCATGAGAACTGGGTGAACTCTGTCTGCTGAGGAAGATCATGTAATCAGGTCCAAAGCTCCAGAACAGCTACTGAATGGACCTTATGGTGAAATGGTTTTGATATCAAACATGAACTTTCAGTCTCAACTTTTCAGTCAACACAGATGAGAAGTTTTTTAAAGTGCAGCATGAAGAAATTCAAAGAACTCACATTACTGCTCACAGCTGTAACTACATGGACTTGAGACAAAGACATCTGTCCAACTGGAACTGATGATGACTTCCAGGTTTTATGGCTCTGCCCACATGTCCAAAACTTCTGGGTGGACTTTTTTCGATCATGTTATCTGAGATCATCGGCCTCAGCCAGTGTTGTAGTCAAGACCACCTAAACCGAGACCAAGTCACTACCAAGACCAGATTGTATCAAGACCGAGACAAGACCAAGACTTTGAGGGGTTGAGACCGAGTCAAGACCAACACCAGACCAGTGCGAGTCACGAAAAATGACACGAAATAATGTGGGAAATGCTAACCGTAGGCACTCCTCAAATTAATCTGAAAGATCCACGTTCCCATATAAAAACACCAACAGAAAATAAATTAAGATTGTTCTTCAATCACCTCTTTAATTGCCATAAGTGTATCAGGAGAAATGCCTTGATGACATGATCAAAAGGCAGTTGTGGTCTTGACCGGTCTTAAAATAAAACCCAGAGTCCTCTTTATCTGAGAAGAGACAAGACTGAGTAAAACTGCAGTCAAATCCGAGATGAAACCGAAACCTTTAAAAAATAGTCTTGAGACCAAGACTGATGTTGAGAACTACAACACTGGCCTCAGCCTTCTATAAAGATCATCACAACTTTACTTGGTGAAATGTTCACATTACAAACACCCAAACTTGTCAAACCTGCATTAATTTAAATATCACTAATCATTATAAAAAAAAACTTATTTCCAAACTGGAAAGACACAACAAAACTGTCCACAAGTCACTGGATCAGTTTACTACCAGACTTTTCAATATCCTCTCCATGTGAATATGTAAATATGTAGGTCCATGCTCTCAGCACTGAGGGGGAAACAGCATGACATGTTGAGGACAGCTACAGTTCACTGACTCTGTGTGTTTGCATATGTGTCCTGCCTCTCTGCTCCCAGCCGTTAAGAGGCCAGTGTTGATCATTTAAAACATGCAGAATATATAGAAATAAATATAAAATACAAGAGAGAAAATCTTAAAAAATAACAAGTGTTCTCTGATGCAGTCATTCTGTGTTCAATAATGCCTGTATGGCATAGGGAATAAAGAATTCTTGTATATGTTCCAGCTGGTCCTGGGCATGGGCGTAAATCTGATCTAACAGTAGGGGGGGACAATAAAAAAAAAAGAAATCACTATCATTAGTGTAGCATGGAGACTGTACCATTATCCTTCTTTTCAGTGTTTCTCTCGATTCATTGAAAAAGCTGACTAAATTGACCAAAATATTCTTTTTTAAAACCATGTATTTATTTTTAAGTTGTTTATAATCAAGCCACAAAAATACCTTAAAACATAATGAGTTATTTTCAAAAAGTGTCCCCATATAAAAGAAATACAATGCTTTTGTACACTTGTTAAATTAGCTGATCATAATGTAAATTAGTGAGCCACTGGTAAAGCTCATCTGCTCACCCTGACAGCCACACACCTCCAAAAATATGAACTGAGCTCAACACACTTACCTGAGACTCTCCACCTGTCTGTCCCTGGTCTACCTGAGACTCTCCACCTGACTGTCCCTGGTCTACCTGAGACTCTCCACCTGACTGTCCCTGGTCTACCTGAGACTCTCCACCTGACTGTCCCTGGTCTACCTGAGACTCTCCACCTGACTGTCCCTGGTCTACCTGAGACTCTACACCTGACTGTCCCTGGTCTCCCTGAGACTCTCCACCTGACTGTCCCTGACTGTCCCTGGTCTACCTGAGACTCTCCACCTGTCTGTCCCTGGTCTACCTGAGACTCTCCACCTGACTGTCCCTGGTCTACCTGAGACTCTCCACCTGACTGTCCCTGGTCTACCTGAGACTCTCCACCTGACTGTCCCTGGTCTACCTGAGACTCTCCACCTGACTGTCCCTGGTCTACCTGAGACTCTACACCTGACTGTCCCTGGTCTCCCTGAGACTCTCCACCTGACTGTCCCTGACTGTCCCTGGTCTCCCTGAGACTCTCCACCTGACTGTCCCTGGTCTCCCTGAGACTCTCCACCTGACTGTCCCTGGTCTCCCTGAGACTCTCCACCTGACTGTCCCTGGTGTCCCTGTTCCTCAGCTCTTTCTGTCTCCTTTGCCTGTGACATAGTGACATTAGTATTTCCATAAGCACCCATTCTTATAAAGATGTTACCAAATTGTCTTGATATGAGGACTCATTGTACTTACTTGGCGTTTTGGTGTAGGTCTACTGAAAAAGGATCTTATGTCTGTTTTTCTTTTCTCTGTCATTTTTAACAACAACACAAATCTTTGACGTCAGATGTCTAAATATGAGTTAGGTTCATAGGTTCACCACGTGGTCATATTATAATTATAAAATGATCTTGCGTCCTCCACATAAATATTAGGTTTTGTCTGGGACAGAGGATATATATTTAACTGATCAGCCACTTACTTTCATATTGAGCAAAACACAACTGTAGATCTTCAATATTAACCCTAATATCAGTTCACACACATAGGCTTATCGCCGTGGTAACGTTAGTTGTAATGGGTGCATTTCTATCCAACAAGGTATAAGCTAGGTAACGTTACATTATATTACACTAACATAACGAACTTTTTTGTCATGACTAATTTATTAATTACTCAGCATCATTTCTATTTGAGAAAAGAAAAACTTCATCCGATGTTTAATGTGAATAAAATAGCCTTGAACCACCTACTTACTACATACGACAACTAACGTTAGCAGTTCGTTCTCTCATTCTCTCCCGTGGTCCACCGGACTTGTTGTGTGTGGGTACAGCAGGCAGTGGACCAAACCACTGTGAGGCAAGGGAGGGGGGACTCAAAATGTTTCTAAACTTAAAAAGCATTTTTTGGGGGTTGTATTGTTTTACTACTTACACAGATATTTTAAGTGTACATCATTATGTTATATACAATACACAGCATTGTTTTAGCGATATTTCTAGGGGGGGACAACCCTTAGATGGGGGGGTCCTGACCCCCCCGACCCCCCTGGGATTTACGCCCTTGGTGCTGGGAAGCCTAAATCGAACATTTTGAAAGATTTGTCAAGAAGTCAAAGTGTTATTGAAACATGCATAATCAATACTCTGATAAAGTTATTGATCCATTGATGAACAGCATCATCAGAGTAATCCAAGTCCCTGTTGGAGTCAGTCAGAGCATTTCCATAGAGAGCCACTTTGCATCAGCAGCACCATGCTCCAGTGCTCTGGGAGAGTTTATAGTCCTGAGAGTTGAACACTGGATGACTGACAGCTGTCCTTCATGACAACAGAAGACACAGAAATCCTCCTCATCAAAAACATGACTTTGATCTCCGTCCTCATCTGGACTCTCCTCTGCTGCTGCTTCACAGGTAAAGTCCAGAGAATCAAACTCCTCTCCTCTATCAACATCCGTCCCTCTGAAATGAAGACGACTAAACCGTGACGCTGCTTTATGTTTTTGTCTCTGTATCCTCAGAGTCCAGAGGCCAGGTCACAGTGACTCAGCCTGGAGCAGTGAGCTCTGCTCTGGGAGGCTCCGTCTCCATCAGCTGTAGGACCAGTCAGGCTGTTTATGGTGGGAGCACCACTCAGAGATTAGCCTGGTACCAACAGAGAGATGGAGAAACTCCTAAACTGCTCATTTATTATGCTGATGAGCGAGAATCAGGGATTCCAGATCGTTTTACAGGCAGTGGATCAAACTCTGACTTCACTCTGACCATCAGTGGAGTCCAGACTGAAGATGCAGCAGTTTACTACTGTCAGAGTGTTCATGAAATCAACAGTCAGTATGTGTTCACACAGTGAAAAAGCGTCGTACAAAAACCTCCCTCAGTCAGACTGAACAGAAACTGAACTGACTGCTGCAGCTGGAAGCTACTGCAGAGACTGATACACTTCACTGAGGACACACACACACACACACACACACAAACACACACACACCGTAAGACTATACTGTATACTATAAAATGAACTTTTTGTTCCACAATGTGTGTGAAAAACATCCATAGATGTTATTGAACAAACAACTCAGCAAGGTTCCTAAAACACTAATCCCTTTAAGTAAATCATTTAATTGTAGTAAAACCAAAGAGATCCTCCCAGTCCTTCTTGACCTAGACATTAGTTTATCTGCTATTTAAAAGCTTTATTGACTCAGGGACAAATTAATTTTTCCATCTATTTACAACATCTCCTCAGTTTTTTTAACATTCAGAAAAAGGTGTTTGTCATCACACCATTTTACAAACCTCTGAATCTCTGAAAGGTAGTTAGATAGATCACTGTCCTTTTTTATTAATGCTAGGATGGCAGTATCATCAGAAGATGTAATGATATAGTTGTTGGGATTCTAGCTTCTATACTCATCTGTGTAAAGGGTAAAAAGGACAGGTGAACTGACGCAACCCTGGGGGGCTCCGGTGCTTAAAGTTCTCCACTCTGAGAGAGTACCATTAACACTGACCTGCTGTTTACCATTCGTTAGAAACCAGTGGTACCACCTAATAATGAGGGATGGACATTAAGGTCATTCAGCTTTTAATGAATAGGTGTTGCTGTACCGTATTAAATGCTGAACTGAAATCTACAAATAAAACACGTTCATATGAGGTAGGCTCCTCTAAATGTTTAGATATCAAATGTACCATGGCAGTGACTGCATCATCTGTACCTCTTTTGCCCCTAAATGCAAACTGAAAAGGATCTAATGAGCAAATGACATCTGTGTTCAATAGGTTGATAATGATTTTCTCAAAACAACTGGGCGGTATTCATTATAATCCTTACAGCATACCTTTTTAGGAACAGGAATAATAATAGAGCTTTTCCAAGTGGAAGGAACAACATGTGAGTCCAGAGACTTTTGGTAAATAGGACACAAGGCCTCTGCCAGCTCTACGCTGCATCATTTCAGCAGAGACCCAGAAATGCCGTCTGGTCCAGCAGCCTTCCTAGGGCAGGTGGGTGAGAAAAGACTCTGTACAACATGCTGGTCAATAGTGATTTTTGGGGGATTCAGTGCAGGTAATGAGTCTAGAGCCTCTATTTTATCCTACTAGAACTCAGCTAATCAAAACCTTGCATAAAAGTTATTTAATTAATCAGCTTTTCCCCCTCATTAAGAACAGTAAGACATGTTTTAGCCGGGGCCAGGTTTATCATAAATTTCATGGAATCATTTTTTTTCATATTCATAGTGGAGCAGTGGGTTTCAAATTTCTCCTTCTCCTCCCTCCTTGCCTTTCCTAATTTGCTGTTGAGTTTTTTTTGGATTTTCCTCATGGCAACAACATCCCCATTTTTAAATGCTATTTTTCTACGGACTACACACTCTTTAATTTCCTTGGAAATATAAGATTTATTGTTTGGATACAAAGTTATAGACTTCTGAGTTAACACGTTATCTCTACAAAATGTTACATAATCAGTAATAGTGTCTGTTGCTTCTTCTAAGTCCAAGCTATGGAAGAGGTCCAAGTTAGTGCAGTAAAAACATCCTTTTAATGGATCAATGCCATCATTGTCCCAAACGTGGATTGTTTTTAATGGTGGTGTACTGCTTTTAAGCAGGGACTTGTAGGGTTAACTTTACTAATTCAATGATGGGATGTGGTTATCAGTGTTAACTTCAAACAGATGAAGAAAAGATCAAACTCTGATGATGAGGTCATGTTAGAATTAAAAGCACAAATAGATAACTTTAATTATGAAATATTATACAACACATAAACAAACAAATATAGATAACAGAGGAAACTTAATACACACCCTTAAAGCGGGACAACAGCAAATTCAAAATAAATTGATCCATATTTCCATAAAGAAACAGGACGGTGATGTAATATTTGATGAAAAACAGAAATGACAAGTGATCAAAGAATTATGTGCAGATGCTTATAAACAAATAGAAATAGATTCTGGCTGTGTAAACATTTTATTAGATAGGCTTCCCTCATACAGCTCTCTAAACTTTTCAGAGCTTGAGGGAAACATAAGAAGGGATGAAGTTTTGCAGGCCATCAAACAACTTAATGTAGGTAAAAGTCCCGGCCCTGATGGTCTGTCTACAGAGTTTTATCAGTTAAATATCGATGATGTATCAAACGTCCTCACAGAGATGTATAAGGAAGGTCTGAACGCTGGCTGTATGGGGGAATCCTTTTATCAAGGTGTAATGTGTCTACTCTATAAGAAAGGTGATGAAAATGACATTGATAACTATAGACATCTGACTATAATGAACACTGATTATAAAATATTATCCAAAGTAATTATGAATAGATTAAATTATATATTAGATGAATTTATAGAAAAATAACAAATGTGGGACAATCTCTGCACATTGAGAGAAATGATAAATAAATCTGATAAAAAACAGACTTCTATGTAATCAGGCTGGACCAAAAAAAAAAGCCTTTGATTATATTTCCAGAGACGATCTATTGGCTGTTATGGAGTCTTATGGCTTTCCAGAAACTTTTATACATTTTGATCAGATGTCTGTATGTTAAATCTAGAGTGCGTGTCAATGTAAATGGTGTTTTAATAGAGCCCTTTAATGTAGAGAGAGGGGTGAAACAGGGCTGCCCTCTGAGTGCTGCTTTATACATCCTGGCCATCAGCCCCCTTATTACAACCATTAACTCAGATAGTCTCATATCTGGTACACACGCTGGGCTCGCGCCCAAAGTTACTGCCATGGCCTATGCAGACGATGTCACAGTTGTTATAAAAAAAACAGATGGAGATGGATGTGTTAACTAATCACCTGAACTTGTATGAACTAGCTTCTGGCGCTAAGTTAAATCAGGATAAAACAGAGGCTGTTTGGATCGGAGCGGAAAGTAACAAACGTAATATCAACATTAAAGTAAAGGATGAAATTAAAATCTTGGGTTTGACCAGTTGCATTAGAAACTGTAGTGAAAGAAACCGAGACTTAACTATGTGAAGTTAAAGGAGAAGTAAAAAAAATAGGAAAACTAAAACACTAATTATAAATCAAGAGTCAACATTATCAAAACTTTCATCTCATCCAAACTCCTGTTTTTAGCAAACATCCTTCCTCCATCTAACAAAATGATAATTAAATGAAATAAACAGTGTGTAAGTTTGGTTTGGGGTACAACTAGGGAAGTAACAAAAGAGAAATCAAGTATAAAAGTAAAGAATATGGGGGGGTTAGGGGCAGTAGAAATGGAAATAAGAATGTATATTGCCTTTGTTATAAATGTTTCAGCAGCCATCTCCAGGAATGCTCTCTGGGTCGGTGACCGCTCCAAGTGGAGAAAAAGGAGAGGGAGAGCCAGACAAGGTCCAGAATATAACCTTATTTATGGTGATTTATGTATGAATATGAAAACCTTCAAATAGACTGGAATGGCCTATGGTGGGTATATAAATTATAAAGATATAACATAAAATGAAGGAACCCAGCTTTTGAAATTTGTAAAAAATAAGAACATTTCGGAGAGCATTCGTGATGTGAGATGGCTGATGTCCGTAAACAGACTTCCTGTCAGAGCTGTTGTGTCTTGGAGTTGCTATGTAACAACAACAAAATGGCCACTGATTCACTGCAACGATGATGAGACTAAAAAGCATCTTTTAATGGACTGCTACAGAGCAAAAGAAGTCTGGGACAGATTAAAAGGGTTTGGTGTAAATGTTGATCTATCATATAAATCTGTTATGTACTGTATCATAGATGATGTACTATCAGAGAAGCACAAGGAATTGATGCAAATAATCATATGTATTGTTTGTTTTAAATTATGGAAGACAAGATGCTGTATGGTTTTACAACAGACTGTTGTAACCAGTGACTATGTGTGAATTTTAAAATCATTTAAGCAACTTATACATTTGTACGAAAGAATCAAGAGGAGCCAACTTGATAATTATAAAAATAGTAATATAGAAAATATAAAATATATGCCTGAATCTATATGAAGTATATGCAAAAACATTTTCTCTTACATGCAACTCAAAAACCCAACAAATACACTGAGACCAAAAGTTAATTCTTCACTTTGGAAACAGCAAAATAATCTCTTCACAACGTCCATCCATTAGCTGTTGTTGAGATTCCAATCATATCACATGATCTTCCTCAGCAGATGTTTTTGAAATGTGGATTTTTAAATTCTTATTCCTCTGAGCATTTGTGTGAGACTTCTTGTCCACGTCGGCTTAAAAGGTCAAATATTCCATGAGAACTGGGTGAGCCCTGTCTGCTGTTTCTTTACAATAACAGACATGAAAACTACTGATTTGATGAAAGGGGATTTATTGTGATGACATCATCAAAAGTACAACAAGCAACAAAACTATCAATGAAACATGAAATTAGACAGTGAGTGGGGAAAAGAAAGAGAGAGAGAGAGAGAGAGAGAGAGAGAGAGTTACAGACTGAGATCAGTATCAGAGTGAAACCAGTAGCAGAGTCCCAGTGAGTCAGGTCAGGACTGGGAACACTGGTCTCTCCTCAGTGTCTCTGAGAGTGGAGTCTGGGAGCCCTGGGTGGCCTCACAGGTCACAGAGCCCACCTTCTCCCACTGGTCTGCAGGGAGCCTCAGGGTGCTGCTCCAGCTGTATTTGCCGTCCTTCTCCAGCACCCCGGGGCTCCTGCTCTCCTCCCAGCTGCTGCTGCTGCTGCTGCTGCTGCTGCCGTCCACCTTCCAGGCCAGACTCCAGTCTGAGGGGAAGCCCTTGTTGGCCAGGCACATGAGCGTGGCCTTCCCCTTCAGCAGCTCCTCACTGGAGGGGGGCAGCACCGTCAGGGTGGGACGGACATCACCTAGGAGACACCAATCAGATTAGAGGACAGGGACCACACAGCTGTCAATCAACCAACAGCCACTTGGACACCTTTACTGTGTGAGAGTTGGTTTTCTCCTTTAAGGAGTTTCTGTCAGATGGTTTTTCTGCTCCACCAGTCACTCACTCACACATTGTTTCACTTCCCTTTAAGAAGCCTCTCATGTAAATCAGCACAGAGAGAATCATCTACACAATGAGCTGATATATATCAAACTATACACTGGAAATAACATGTCAACTTTTGGGCCAATATTCAAACCTCCAAAACAGATCATCAACAACCTAACTATACATGACTTTAAAGTATTTAGTGGAATAGAAACAAATCCAGAAAATGAGCTGACAACATCAAATGTTCTTCATGTGATTTTGATCATCATTACCAAACTGTTCAAATAGTTTTCAAACTTTGTAACAATACATGACACAGTAAAGAGATGTTGCACATTTTCAAATACCAATCTTTATCTTTGCTCTGTTCAATTGTTTGAATATCTGAATCTTCATTTGCTTTAAACAGTTATCATTGATGTGGAAAATTAAAAAAGAATCTTGTAGAACAGTTTTTCAGTTTTATCTTTTCCACACTTCAAGTCATTTAAATTTCAGTTTGACAGAAATGTGTAAAGAAATGTTTAGTGAAGCTGCTCTGAGTTAGTCTCCACGATAAAGGAGGAGAAATAAAAACATGAATACATATATATTTTATCGACTTTAAACAGAATTTAAAACATTACTTTACAAAATTTACAATATAGTTTTTAGTATTTGTGCAGAAACTTACTTCCAACATTCAGTCTGGTTCCTCCACCGAACGTGTACCACAGTGATACAAAGTCATTGAGCCGCCGTACAAAAACCTCTCACTGTAGAGAGACACGGCTCTCTGACTTTGACAGACTGAACTAAACCTACAAGCCCTCAAGATGCTACTTTACCATTAAAGTTGGTAATAATGATTTATCCTCTGACTCAATATTTCATTTTCTTCACAATGAACTTTTTAATTTTCTATTTCAACAGCAAACCTTTGGAAAGTTAGTAGTGCAGAGAGTAAAAGAAGAAAAATAGCTCCTGAAATAATAGTTTCTTAAAAGTTTGACTTACTTCCAACATTCAGTCTGGTTCCTCCACCAAAAGTCCACCACAGTGATACAAAGTCATTGAGCCGCCGTACAAAAACCTCTCACTGTAGAGAGACACGGCTCTCTGACTTTGACACAAACAAACTCACCAAAATGAGGCTGTTTATAAAATCTTGTCAGATAAAAAGAAAACTGACAATAACACAGTGCTGCAGATTTCCTTAATGCATGTTTTTGGTACATGTCAAATGTCTGTAATTTCTTCTCTTGCAATTAATTTAAATAAGACAGAAGACATTAGATTAGATTGACTTTATTGTCCACCTCAGTGGAAATTTGTGTTTGGCTTCTCCCAAAGTACAGCAAAGATAAATACAATACACATAACACAGCACACCATTAAAAACATACAGAATACAATATACAATAGTGTAAATGGACAGGTAGCAGCAGATAGGTTCTATAAATAATACAACATATAATACAAGAGAGCAACTCTCAAAATAACAAGTGTTCCCTGATGGAGTCATTCTGTGTTCAATGGCTGTATGACATAAGGAATAAAATACTTCCTGTAAATGTTCCAGCAGGTCCATGGGACCCTAAATCTAACATTTACTATACTCTGATAAAGTGTTTGATCCATTGATAAACAGCATCATCAGAGTAATCCAAGTCCCTGTTGGAGTCAGTCAGAGCATTTCCATAGAGAGCCACTTTGCATCAGCAGCACCATGCTCCAGTGCTCTGGGAGAGTTTATAGTCCTGAGAGTTGAACACTGGATGACTGACAGCTGTCCTTCATGACAACAGAAGACACAGAAATCCTCCTCATCAAAAACATGACTTTGATCTCCGTCCTCATCTGGACTCTCCTCTGCTGCTGCTTCACAGGTAAAGTCCAGAGAATCAAACTCCTCTCCTCTATCAACATCCGTCCCTCTGAAATGAAGACGACTAAACCGTGACGCTGCTTTATGTTTTTGTCTCTGTATCCTCAGAGTCCAGAGGCCAGGTCACAGTGACTCAGCCTGGAGCAGTGAGCTCTGCTCTGGGAGGCTCCGTCTCCATCAGCTGTAGGACCAGTCAGGCTGTTCGTGTTTGGAGCGGCTACCACCTTTTAGCCTGGTACCAACAGAGAGATGGAGAAACTCCTAAACTGCTCATTTACTATACTAGCACTCTACAATCAGGGATTCCAGATCGTTTTACAGGCAGTGGATCAAACTCTGACTTCACTCTGACCATCAGTGGAGTCCAGACTGAAGATGCAGCAGTTTACTACTGTCAGAGTGAACACTATATCAACAGTCAGGGTGTGTTCACACAGTGAAAAAGCATTGTACAAAAACCTCCCTCAGTCAGACTGAACAGAAACCGAACTGACTGCTGCAGCTGGAAGCTACTGCAGAGACTGATACACTTCACTGAGGACACACACACACACACACACACACACACACACACACACACATACACACACACACACACACACACACACACACACACACACACACACACACACACACACACACACAGAAATACACTAAATTAAAAGAGTTTGTAAAAATAGTCCCATTACAGTTACCAAAACAACGTGTTTCATTATTAGTTTCATTGTGGACACAGATCTGTCTGATTTTTTAATTATTATTTTTTTCTTCCAGGCAAGTCATTTAAAACACATATATATTTACAATGGCAGCTTTCCAAAAGGCAAAGCCTCTTAAGGGAGGGTGTAAGGGCTAAAAGAGAAATGTCAATTTCATTGTCAAATTGTCAGTTAAAAAGATGACAGCAAACATCCAAACATTTCCAACACCTCCACTACTTACATACAATCACAGCAAGTATAACATCAATGACATACAGTCTAGCACACAAGCATCGTGTCAAACGACAACAGAACACGAGCAACAAACACAAGAACTAATTCAACATGCAGAGCTAAACAGCAGCAGCAAGACAACAAAGATATGCACGGAGCAACAGTAAACAGCAGACAGATAATGGTGAGGGAATGATTGTGGTTCTGAAAACAGCTGCATGTATCAGCCAGAATGTCCATAACAGAGTTGTTAAAAGCTGACATCAAGATACAATTTTTCAGCTTTAGTGTTTTGTTGTAGATAGTTCCAGTCTTTGGCTGCAGCAGACTGTAATGATAACATACAGAAGACAGTATTTGTTTTGGGAACTTTGAACAGAATATGATGAGAAGAACGTGTGTCAACTTATATCGCTAATGAAACAAACAGTGGTGGACTCTTAAGACTCTTTTCACATTGTGATGAACAAAGTTTTACTAGAAACATAAATGCCAAAAAAAGTTCCTATCGAAACCGTTAATGTGATATGAACTTATGAACTGAGGAGATCAGATTACCACAAGATCTAAAACCACTTCTGTATCAAAGTGCACAGCACAGCAGGTAATCCCATCTACCTGTTACCTGCTTTAGATCAGACACATTAGATGACAGTGGTGACAATTATTGTTGGAAGAAAAACCCAAAGAATCTGTTGACTTTCTCTCACATTGACTTTGTCAAGGAGAGCAGTAACAGTGGTGCTGACCAGAGTTTGACTTTCATCCTTTCCCACCAGCTCCATACCTGCTGTAGGACACCACAGCTAAACACTGTCAGGCTGCACCGAGCAGATGGGACCTGCATTACATCATCTCATCAGTTCTTTCTGAAAGAATCATCTAATGGAAATGCTACAGAGATAAACTCTCTCAGGATTTAGTTGATACTGTACATGTTCATTTAAGAAAGGAACACATGACGGCAGTCATTCTAGTATCAATAAGCTCGGACAACATTAAGTTGATACATTTGTCTTTATTGTTTTAACATACAGAGAATATCAGCATTACTGCAAGCAACACAAAATGAACTTTCAAATTGTGATGAATCTGTAGAGAGAAAGAAAGAGTAGCAGAGAGCAGACTGAGATCAGTATCAGAGTGAAACCAGTAGCAGAGTCCCAGTGAGTCAGGTCAGGACTGGGAACACTGGTCTCTCCTCAGTGTCTCTGAGAGTGGAGTCTGGGAGCCCTGGGTGGCCTCACAGGTCACAGAGCCCACCTTCTCCCACTGGTCTGCAGGGAGCCTCAGGGTGCTGCTCCAGCTGTATTTGCCGTCCTTCTCCAGCACCCCGGGGCTCCTGCTCTCCTCCCAGCTGCTGCTGCTGCTGCCGTCCACCTTCCAGGCCAGACTCCAGTCTGAGGGGAAGCCCTTGTTGGCCAGGCACATGAGCGTGGCCTTCCCCTTCAGCAGCTCCTCTCTGGAGGGGGGCAGCACCGTCAGGGTGGGACGGACATCACCTAGGAGACACCAATCAGATTAGAGGACAGGGACCACACAGCTGTCAATCAACCAACAGCCACTTGGACACCTTTACTGTGTGAGAGTTGGTTTTCTCCTTTAAGGAGTTTCTGTCAGATGTTTTTTCTGCTCCACCAGTCACTCACTCACACATTGTTTCACTTCCCTTTAAGAAGCCTCTCATGTAAATCAGCACAGAGAGAATCATCTACACAATGAGCTGATATATATCAAACTATACACTGGAAATAAAATGTCAAATACTTCACAAATTCTAAAACCTTAACCATACATTACTTTACAGTATTTAGTGGAAACAAACAAATACAAATAATCATCTGACAACAATTAAATTTTCTTCATGTGGATTTCAGACATTATTTAGCAAACTGTTCAAAGATTTCAAACACAATTTGCAACAATATATGACATTATATTCATAGTGTAACATTAAAGACTAACCTTAACAAACATTTGAAGTAGAATATAAGTTTTGTGTTCATGAAGTTATTTAAATAGAAAGAAATGTTTAGTGAAGCTGCTCTGAGTTAGTCTCCATGATAAAGGAGGATGAATAAAAACATGAATATATTTCATCAATAAAACAACATATTTATCTGCCCATCCTAAAATGTAATTTAAAACATGACTTCACAATAATGTATTAACTATTTTGTGCAGGAACTTACTTCCAAATTCCAGTCTGGTTCCTCCACCGAACGTGTACCACAGTGATACAAAGTCATTGAGCCGCCGTACAAAAACCTCTCACTGTAGAGAGACACGGCTCTCTGACTTTGTCAGACTGAACTAAACCTACAAGCCCTCAAGATGCTACTTTACCATTAAAGCTGGAAATAATGACTAATCTTCATTTAATGTTTTACTTACAATTACTTTTTGAATTTCTGTTACTAAAGTGAACTTTGAGTCTTAGAGCAAACTTTTGTGGAAACCTATATCCATAAATATTGAAAGGCAACAATTTTTCCTAGACGGTTGAATATAAAAGAATACAAAGAAAAATAGCTCTTGAAATAAAAAACAGTTGACTTACTTCCAAATTCCAGTCTGGTTCCTCCACCGAACGTGTACCACAGTGATACAAAGTCATTGAGCCGCCGTACAAAAACCTCTCACTGTAGAGAGACACGGCTCTCTGACTTTGACACAAACAAACTCACCAAAACACATTCACAGTTTACCCAGTTTATGTCATAACTGGTCAAAATGTTTAAAACTTGATTCACAAACTATGAAAATGTATTTAATCTTTACTTGAAATGAAATGTTAAACATCCACTAACAATATAAATTTCTCTTTCAGTGAAAATAATAGAAATATTTCTGAAGAAATATTTGACAATAAATTCGGCCCAAATGTAAATAATTATCAATAACATGTTTATTGTAGATGATGAATGAATAATAAAAATAATAATATTTAGTTAAATCTGTCCCACAGTGATTTGATTGATTTGTGTTGTAGTGAATCAGTGGTTCTGGGAGGGGGGTGGCCAGGGTCCCCTTAATATTAAGCCTCGACCCCCCTCTGGCCCCCCTAGTTTTGTCAAACATATTCGTACATTTTTAAACCCTCCTTTATCCTCAAAGAGGGGATATTATTCATGTACATCGATAAACAAAATGTAAGTTAACAGTGAATGAGTGATCTTGTGTTTATTGTTGTATGAGTATCGTTAGTCTGTTGTAGAAGCAAACCTATGGAGGGTAGGTGGATGGTAACACTTGTGATTAATATATTTGGTACCCCTAAAATACTTTATGGACTCAAACCAAAGAATCATACAAATGAGCAGTGACACATTCCTAATCAATACTCTGATAAAGTGATTGATCCATTGATGAACAGCATCATCAGAGTAATCCAAGTCCCTGTTGGAGTCAGTCAGAGCATTTCCATAGAGAGCCACTTTGCATCAGCAGCACCATGCTCCAGTGCTCTGGGAGAGTTTATAGTCCTGAGAGTTGAACACTGGATGACTGACAGCTGTCCTTCATGACAACAGAAGACACAGAAATCCTCCTCATCAAAAACATGACTTTGATCTCCGTCCTCATCTGGACTCTCCTCTGCTGCTGCTTCACAGGTAAAGTCCAGAGAATCAAACTCCTCTCCTCTATCAACATCCGTCCCTCTGAAATGAAGACGACTAAACCGTGACGCTGCTTTATGTTTTTGTCTCTGTATCCTCAGAGTCCAGAGGCCAGGTCACAGTGACTCAGCCTGGAGCAGTGAGCTCTGCTCTGGGAGGCTCCGTCTCCATCAGCTGTAGGACCAGTCAGAGGGTTGTTGGTGGGAGCTATCTACACTGGTACCAACAGAGAGATGGAGAAACTCCTAAACTGCTCATTTATAATGCTGATGAGCGAGAATCAGGGATTCCAGATCGTTTTACAGGCAGTGGAGAAGAGTCTGACTTCACTCTGACCATCAGTGGAGTCCAGACTGAAGATGCAGCAGTTTACTACTGTCAGAGTGTTCATGAAATCAACAGTCAGCTTGTGTTCACACAGTGAAAAAGCGTCGTACAAAAACCTCCCTCAGTCAGACTGAACAGAAACTGAACTGACTGCTGCAGCTGGAAGCTACTGCAGAGACTGATACACTTCACTGAGGACACACACACACACACACACACACACACACACACACACACACACACACACACACACACACACACACACACACACACACACGCACACACCGTAAGACTATACTGTATACTATAAAATGAACTTTTTGTTCCACAATGTGTGTGAAAAACATCCATGGATGTTATTGAACAAACAACTCAGCAAGGTTCCTAAAACACTAATCCCTTTAAGTAAATCATTTAATTGTAGTAAAACCAAAGAGATCCTCCCAGTCCTTCTTGACCTAGACATTAGTTTATCTGCTATTTAAAAGCTTTATTGACACAGGGACAAATTCATTCTTCCATCTATTTACAACATCTCCTCAGTTTTTTTAACATTCAGAAAAAGGTGTTTGTCATCACACCATTTTACAAACCTCTGAATCTCTGAAAGGTAGTTAGATAGATCACTGTCCTTTTTTATTAAAGCTAGGATGGCAGTATCATCAGAAGATGTAATGATATAGTTGTTGGGATTCTAGCTTCTATACTCATCTGTGTAAAGGGTAAAAAGGACAGGTGAACTGACTCAACCCTGGGGGGCTCCGGTGCTTAAAGTTCTCCACTCTGAGAGAGTACCATTAACACTGACCTGCTGTTTACCATTCGTTAGAAACCAGTGGTACCACCTAATAATGAGGGATGGACATTAAGGTCATTCAGCTTTTTAATGAATAGGTGTAGCTGTACCGTATTAAATGCTGAACTGAAATCTACAAATAAAACACGTTCATATGAGGTAGAGTCCTCTAAATGTTTAGATATCAAATGTACCATGGCAGTGACTGCATCATCTGTACCTCTTTTGCCCCTAAATGCAAACAAAAAAGGATCTAATGAGCAAATGACATCTGTTTTCAATAGGTTGATAATGATTTTCTCAAAACAACTGGGCGGTATTCATTATAATCCTTACAGCATACCTTTTTAGGAACAGGAATAATAATAGAGCTTTTCCAAGTGGAAGGAACAACATGTGAGTCCAGAGACTTTTGGTAAGTCAAGTTTATTTCATCCATAGAAATGGAAATTACAGTGCTCATACCCACCTTAATGCCCATAAAAAAATGTGTGCATAATACAATACAGAGCATAAATAAAATACAAATAGACCATAACTACAGTACATAAATCATAAAAATGTACTTGTTGTGCTGTCTGATAGCCTGAGGTATAAAAGAGAGAGCATACCGCTTGCTTCGTGTCACAGGAGGCCTTAGTCTACCACTACGTTCCATAACCCTACCAGTCAAATTACCACAAAGAGGGTGACCCAGGTCCCTCGTTATTTTCGTCATTTTTGCCAGGTGGTCATCATATACTTTATCCACTGTAAATTAATAATTTAATTTTTCCATCAATAAGTCAACTTGATCAGACCATGTTAGCCTGTCATTAAAAACAATGCCCAAATACTTCTATGTTCACCCTTTCTACTACTGAACCTTTGATTTCCACTGCCTCAGTTTTCATCTTATTTCTCTTGTAATCAATTACTAATTCTTTAGTTTTCTTAACATTGAGTTCTAGGAAATGACTATCGCAATAATCAAGAAAAGATTTTATCTAATTTTGAAAGTGATTATAGTCATCATTTTCAATTAAGCCAATGAGTGCCGTTTCATCAGCAAATTTAACAACTTGATAGCTTGCCTGCTGTGGACAGTAGTCTGCAGTATAAATGTAAAAAGAAAGGGTGATGAAACAGTTCCCTGAGGTGAACCTGTGTTTGTCATGATCTTGTCTTACTTAACTTTTAAATTCAGCTTAACAAATTGACATTAACAGTTATCTAAGAAATTTAGAATAAATACATAAATAAATACACCTAAAGATGGACACAAGGCCTCTTCCAGCTCTACGCTGCATCATTTCAGCAGAGACCCAGAAATGCCGTCTGGTCCAGCAGCCTTCCTAGGGCAGGTGGGTGAGAAAAGACTCTGTACAACATGCTGGTCAATAGTGATTTTTGGGGGATTCAGTGCAGGTAATGAGTCTAGAGCCTCTATTTTATCCTACTAGAACTCAGCTAATCAAAACCTTGCATAAAAGTTATTTAATTCATCGGCTTTTCCCCTCATTAAGAACAGTAAGACATGCTTTAGCCGGGGCCAGGTTTGTCATAAATTTCATGGAATCCCACATATTTTTCATATTCATAGTGGAGCAGTGGGTTTCAAATTTCTCCTTCTCCTTCCTCCTTGCCTTTCCTAATTTGCTGTTGAGTTTTTTTTGGATATTCCTCATGGCAACAATATCCCCATTTTTAAATGCTATTTTTCTACGGACTACACACTCTTTAATTTGCTTGGAAATATAAGATTTATTGTTTGGATACAAAGTTATAGACTTCTGAGTTAACACGTTATCTCTACAAAATGTTACATAATCAGTAATAGTGTCTGTTGCTTCTTCTAAGTCCAAGCTATGGAAGAGGTCCAAGTTAGTGCAGTAAAAACATCCTTTTAATGGATCAATGCCATCATTGTCCCAAACGTGGATTGTTTTTAATGGTGGTGTACTGCTTTTAAGCAGAGACTTGTAGGGTTAACTTTAGTAATTCAATGATGGGATGTGGATATCAGTGAAGTTAGTATTGTGTGATGGGCGTGAGTGGACAATATACACATGTTGTAAAGGTTGATAGGAGCAGAGTAGAGAACTAAAGCAGACGGGAGAGGAGCAAAGCTGCAGCAGGACAAAAAGACAACAAAACAAAAAGTTTAAACATTGAAGTCAATCAGATCGAAGTGATTCAAACAGACATTTGGTCCAATGTTGCTAAAAATATAAAGCGTACCTTGTGTAACATTGTGTGGGGTCAGTTAAAGCCATTATAATTATTTTTTGAATAATTTAAGCAATGTATACATTTGAGAAAGGAGCGACTTTTGCCGGACACCTTTTCAAATTCCAACCCAGCAATCGTTAGAAAATCACAAACTTCAGTCAAATTCGTTAACGTGTACAAAGCACCACCAACTTCAAGCTTCAAGTCATCGATCTCCGAGGACTCCATTTCAATCCTGGACCCGTGGATAATGTCAGTGTGGTGAAGTTATTTCTCTGCAGAATGGACAATGCAGCTCTCCTGGCACCCGTGGTTAACCTCAGATTGCATGCAAGTCTTTTTCGGCAGGCGTTGAATCACCACACGCTATCGTCCACCCTGGCTGTAGATGTGTGAAAAGTAGGGCTGTCAAAATAACGTGTTCATTTCGATTAATTAATATGAGAAAAAATAACGCGTTAAAAAAAATAACACAGATTAATCCATTCCATATTGACGTTTGACCCGGAGCCGTTCTAGCCACCATTCGACTGTAAAATGAAGGAGGGAGATGAGAATGTGCTGCCTGGATCATTAATTGGAACATTTACTTGTAAAAATCTTCTTCCTGACAACCCTGGCTACCGAAATCTGGTACCACTGATATGTCTGCTCTTCTCTCTGGTGCTCTGAAACAGACGATACAGGCAACACAAACACAGCTGCACGTGACGCTAGTTAACACTATACTCAACAGCAGCTAACGTTAGCCTATCGCTAGCTAGTTAACACTATACTAGACAGCAGCTAACGTTAGCCTATCGCTAGCTAGTTAACACTATACTAGACAGCAGCTAACGTTAGCCTATCGCTAGCTAGTTAACACTATACTCAACAGCAGCTAACGTTAGCCTATCGCTAGCTAGTTAACACTATACTAGACAGCAGCTAACGTTAGCCTATCGCTAGCTAGTTAACACTATACTAGACAGCAGCTAACGTTAGCCTATCGCTAGCTAGTTAACACTATACTTGACAGCAGCTAACGTTAGCCTACCGCTAGGTAGTAGCTGGATTAAAAACTGTTAAAATGCTGACAGTTAACGCTAAATGGTGTAAAGTTTGACTGTGTTTTACTGTAGAGGATTCCAACACGTGTAACAATCTGGAACTGCAAAGACGGTGCGTTCAATGAAACTGGTAAACTACAGCCTCGTGGTGCATTCGAAGTTATTGTTAAATGTGCTTTTCCCATCTGGTGGTCGTTTTGGTCGTTCAACAGCAATTTATTAGTGAAATAAGTTATTGTTATTGTTATACATTATTAAATCATTTCATCTTTCTTGTTTTTTTTTTACTTTCTTCAAAAGTATCGGTCCAGGCACCGTTAATTATGTATGCGATTAATTTCGATTAATATCTTTAATTAATATATATTAATAATATAGAGTATGTAATTAATTAGATTACATTTTTTAATCGATTGACAGCCCTAGTGAAAAGGTGAATGGTGATCGGGGACGTCTATCAGGGACAGCTGGCTCTCGTCACATTCATCCCAGCGGTGCCTCCAAATGTAACAGCCTGGAAATGAGAGATAGAAATGATCACTCAGACAACAATGTTTTCTCTCCGGTAGCTCCACCGAGAATTGTTGTATTTAAAATAAATGCAAAAAGATATTTGAATGCACAATTACAACAATTACTCGCTTTCAGGTGAACATTAACAAAAATAGTAAAAATAATAAAAACAAAAGCTTACATATACACTCTTAAATATACTTTAAATAACCAAAACATTATTTAAACGTATCAATTTCTCTATAAAGTCTTTCTTACTTCAAATGAACTGAGAGATGGTACTCTCTCGTTCTCTGAAGACAGATGGTGGAGACTTCATCATGATGAGTCAGATTTCAGATTAAATACAGCTTTATTCAATATTGCACCCACACAACATTGAAGGAGATAACCATGTGTACACACAAGATGCATGTACCCAGAGTGTCTCTCAGATCATAGGATTGCTATAGATTTTATACTTTCTGGGGCCGCCCCCCAGGAAACCCCATCTGGAAACCCTTACATGATCTCATCATAACAACGATATATTCCCATATGCTATGACACACACAGCTCCTGTAGGCCTCTTCTCAGGTCATAGGTTAACTGTGCCTAAAGTTGTTATTTACTCTAGAATGACTCTAGAATTAACACTCTTGACAGCTGTTCAATCAGGGCCTCTTCTGTATCTGTTATTCTCCTATGCCAACATCTGGATCAGATCCAGCTTCTGACGCATAAGACTGCATAACATCATTCTGAACTTTTACCTACATTCTTTCAATAACACATTACAAAATATGAAATATGAAAATACATTTGGTTTGATTATATCACCTATCATGAACAGTTTCCAAAAATAGCAACACAATACACGGTCATTTTTACTACACACATCCATTTAATCTTTCAGGCTCTGTGTGCGGCAATAGTTTAGAGTCTGTGCATACATACACCACGTGTACCTTTCATGTCCCACCTGTGCCAATCTGTAATGGCCGCTAGGAGTCACGTTAGACTGGTAACATTTCACTAAGCACTTAACATGAATATACAGCTTCTAACACATCTAAAACAAAACCAAAATGCACAATTTTAATTGAATTTTAATCAATTTCGCTAACATATTTCTTACAGTTTAAGCACATAAACATTCATTTTCATACCTGGAAATGCGAGAATGAGGCATCGCGCTGAGAGCTCCCGCTTCCGACCTTGCAGACATAACTAATCAATCACAGATCAGTTTTCTCAAAAAGGTTAAACTAACAAATCACAGATCCGAAATCTTTAACAGGTAGCTACAGCCTACATATACAAATGTTCTCAAACAGTATTTACTATGTTAAACATTTTAGAAACGTTTTTTACCTTCTTGAAAGGACAAAAAGTTTAACAAGCTTTTTGTGTTTACATTTACTTTTTATGAATTTACTTTACTATGATCTCTTTGATCTTTGACTCAGCAATTTCAAAATTGTGTATCAAATCACTCTATTACATTCTCTCATTCTCTGTCAACCCTGAAAAAAAGCTTTCAGATCAATAAAACAAGTGCACAGATCCTTGTTGGTAGAATCTGTCGTTTTGCTTTTTAATTTCTACATTTCACACCAGTAATTGTGTGTATGGATCTCAAATGAGAACACAAATGCACACTGGCTGTGTGATGAAGACTATGCAGTTTAATAGGTTTTAGTAATTCAACAAAATCAACTTCAGCCAAATTGCCAATGTTAACCAATCCAATTTCTCAATTTCTATGCATTATATCATGAATAATTTATGAAGTCAGTGTTCTCACACTGAAGAGGAAACACCCTGTCTCTGTTGGAGTCAGTCAGAGCATTTCCATAGAGAGCCACTTTGCATCAGCAGCACCATGCTCCAGTGCTCTGGGAGAGTTTATAGTCCTGAGAGTTGAACACTGGATGACTGACAGCTGTCCTTCATGACAACAGAAGACACAGAAATCCTCCTCATCAAAAACATGACTTTGATCTCCGTCCTCATCTGGACTCTCCTCTGCTGCTGCTTCACAGGTAAAGTCCAGAGAATCAAACTCCTCTCCTCTATCAACATCCGTCCCTCTGAAATGAAGACGACTAAACCGTGACTCTGCTTTATGTTTTTGTCTCTGTATCCTCAGAGTCCAGAGGCCAGGTCACAGTGACTCAGCCTGGAGCAGTGAGCTCTGCTCTGGGAGGCTCCGTCTCCATCAGCTGTAGGACCAGTCAGGCTGTTACACACATTAACTATCTAGAGTGGTACCAACAGAGAGATGGAGAAACTCCTAAACTGCTCATTTACTATACTAGCACTCGACAATCAGGGATTCCAGATCGTTTTACAGGCAGTGGATCAAACTCTGACTTCACTCTGACCATCAGTGGAGTCCAGACTGAAGATGCAGCAGTTTACTACTGTCAGAGTTTTCATGTTATCAACAGTCAGTGGGTGTTCACACAGTGAAAAAGCGTCGTACAAAAACCTCCCTCAGTCAGACTGAACAGAAACTGAACTGACTGCTGCAGCTGGAAGCTACTGCAGAGACTGATACACTTCACTGAGGACACACACACACACACACACACACACACACACACACACACACACACACACACACTTGTTTGATAGTAAAGACTACAGAGTTTCTGTGTTGATAATCAGAAGTTGAAATTCACATCACTACAGTTGTATTTCCAAAGATTGAGTAGACAATAGTAACAGTGGAGATCTTGTACCTCCATGATTTATTTCATTGTAAATTGAACTCCTGGTTTCTTCCATCAAGAAATGCATCATCTGGTCATCTCAGACTTCTCATCTCAGAGTCACACGTCATCAAATCAGCAGCAGCTTTTCTTGCTCCACTCACTCCTCTTTTACATGTACAGAAAAGTTAAATCCACAGTTTGGAGTTCATGAAAATATTTTACTTCAGTAAATGCTCTTACCAAGAGAAATAAAAGACACAAGCATTTAAACACTTCATCCAAATTACAAGAACTCCAGAACATATATTCTGACCTGCTCATATGTGTGGAGCCGTGCAGATAATTCTGTTTTTATGTACCGACACTTATGCTGTCACCCAAATATAGTGGACGTGAATTATGTTCATAGTGATCAATTCAACAAACATATTTGAAAGATACTAAAGCAACTTCCTTTGTAGAAATAATGTCCTGGGGTCTCATTTATAAAACTGTGAGTAGGATCCTTACTATAAGTGTACGTACGCCCAAAAGCCCAATATGGCGTACGCCAATTAAAAAGTCAGATTTATAAAACCGTGCATACGCACATCTGTAAGCAATGTTCCCTTTATAAATCACAGATTACCTACAAGTGTGTGTACGTGGATCAGCCTCTTATCCTGCCCTGTACACGCCCATTTTTAACCATAAATAGTCAATGCAAAGCTCCTCATGAATGCTGATCAGTATGTTAATGACCCTGGCAGTTGTTACACCGAATCGTGATGACTGGCGGAGAAAAAGCAAAAAAATTCTCAGACGTTCAGGAATTGCTGCAAATTGAATTATAATTTCGTCCTGTTCTTGCACAGTGTAGGGAAACATGATCTATAACTTCATGTATTAATAATACGTCCAGAATGGCAGGCATTATGGCACTCGGGGACAGCTTCGATATACCAGACGTAATAAGATTTAACAGAACTATATATCATATCCAAACAAGCCTTAGTGATAACTTTAAGATTATATATAATATTTCTTAAAAAAAAAAAACACTTAGCTGTCTGACTTTTCCCTCTGGAAACAGCCGGTGGCCCCCAGAGTGGAGAGGACCTGTATTTGGACCGGGATGGCACGGTTCTGGCCCGTTGTCCTCTCTACTGGACCCAGTTCAGTACATAGATCCAAGAGCTCAGCTTTAGGGAATCTAAATCAGCATATTAGCCAGTCATCATCATGGTCCCTGAAGTCTCTTTTTCTCTCCTGATTCTTCCATTGGCGTAGTCCTCCTGCAGTGGCAGCAGTGCCATCATGCAGCATTACGCATGGGGGGGTCACCGCAGTATTTTTATATTTACAACATATTGTCTTCATGCAGGTTTTGTCACGAACAGTATTAAAGTTTGGACCGATAATGCTCCGTAGCGGACAATGTGACGGCGAGACGGCACCGATTAAACATTAAGAAAAAAATGTATTTAAGATTTGAGTTGTATTTTACACGGTGATTATGGAACAAGTATCACTCAGTACAAGCACATATAACACTGCTGCATTTATTCTTTATGATAACATGGATGATATGGAGTGAAAAAATGTGCGTGAGGCATCAATACTTTTATTTTTTTTTTACTTTTATAGTTATTCCCATTTACTTTCTGCAGTCTGACTTCAGTTCACCACCTCACCATCTGCGTCACCAATTCCTATTTTGTCTCCAAAATGTGCGTACGCATGGGTCAGAGTTTACGTGGAGGACCGCACATTCTCCCGTCAAGTTTTTTATAAATCACAACCTTTGCGTGGGAAGAGGCGTACGCACATTTTCAGCCCCTTGTTGTGCGTACGCCACGTTTATAAATGAGATGGCAACATGATTTTTATTATCGTGTTTGAAGTAATTTTAATGAATATTCTCATCCTCTCTCTTCTTTATATTTGAAGGAGCTGAATATGTTATGCTGCATAAAAGAGACAATCTGGAGAAAAAAGTAAAACAACGTTGAAGTTTATTGGTCTCGAGGAAATTTTAGTTTTGTGTTTAAATTAAACATGTGATATTAGTGTAATGCTCTTTCCTTTAAAACCATGTTGCTACAGGATATGTCACTGTTTCTGGTTAATTGCAGGTGGTTGTAATGACTTGTTCCTCTGTGTCACACATTGTTCATGTTTGTCAGGGCTTGTTTGAGGGAAACAGATGTTCTGCATTAGGGCTGATTACTGAAATGTCGACATACTCAAACAAGTGTTCTCTCATTCTCTGTCAACACTGAAAAAAGATTTTACATCAATAAAACAAGTGGAAAGATCCTTGTTGGTAGAATCTGTCGTTTTGCATTTTAATTTCTACATTTCACAACAGTAGTTGTGTGTATGGATCTCAAATGAGAGCACAAATGCACATTGGCTGTGTGATGAAGACTATGCAGTTTAATAGGTTTTAGTAATTAAACAGAATCAACTTGGGTAAACCAATCCAATTTCTCAATTTCTTTATGCATTATATCATGAATAGTTTATAAAGTCAGTGTTCTCAGCACTGAAGAGGAAACACCCTGTCCCTGTTGGAGTCAGTCAGAGCATTTCCATAGAGAGCCACTTTGCATCAGCAGCACCATGCTCCAGTGCTTCATCAAGGGCCAAAGTGTTTTAAGGGGAGTTCTCCTCCTCACTCTGCAGGACACTGCTGCCGACACCGACACCACCACCACTATCATCAGCCACGGGAGCTGATGAAGGTCCTGCTACTGCCGAAAACATGTCTTTTCGCTTTTTTCTTTTATTTGAGCCGCTTGGGTAACTTTGTTTCATTTTCGCGTTTAGACCATTGACATAAAAGAAAGGTTTAGACTCGTCTTGCTCCGTCTCTGTGTACTTCCTAGTTCTCCTGTCACCATGTTTGTTTATCTTTCGCGCCCGCACTGTTACGGACTAGTCCATTTCATTGTGAAAGTAGGGGGTGGAAGCAGGGCACCTGCAGCTGCAGGGGACGCCAATTTGCCAATTCCTCACACAGTTAAATGATAGATAACACAAAACCGCTTCGCAGCGCAGAGGATTTTTTTTTTTTTAATTCTCGTGCTGCCCCCCACGTGACATGAAAAAATGCCGCCCCGGGCGGCTGCCCGGATCGCCTGTGCAAAAACCGCCACTGGCTGCAGCAGAGTGGAGAGTCAGCCAGAGAGAGGGCTGCACTGCATCCAGACTTAAATAACCTCCTGCTACTGGGAACATCCTCAGCTGTTCCCAGTAGCTCTAACCATCACCTGCAGAGAGAGCACAGACAGCTGAATCACACAGCTAACTCAAGATGACACCATCCATTCATATCACATTACAATCTCATCTTCTTATCTGATTCATGCCTAAATCAATTTTAGTTTATTTCAGACACACAGGTCCATATCTCTCTAAAATATATAAAACACAACAACACAAACAAGACAAAAAGTTTAAACATTGAAGTTCATAAGGTCAAAGTAATTAAAACAGACATTTGTTTCAATGTTGCCAAAAATATGAAGTGTACCTTGTGTCACATTGTGTGGGGTCAGTTAAAGCAATTATAATTTATTCTTTTGAGTCAATTAGGCCACATATACATATGTATATAACAGTCTAGAGGAGCCAACTTGGAAATACCTAATAATAGTAAGAAATCTTATAACTGAATATATTTGAAGTATATGCAAAACATTTTCTCTTACATGCAACTCAAGTAATGTGATATTTTGGGATCACATTTCTGATATTAATATTTTGATGATATAATATGCTGATGATATCCAACTTTATCATTCAAGTGCAATTATTTCTTCTCAGGATTTGTGGTTTACACAGATTCATTATACTCTCTGTACACTTCTAGAAACAATTCAACATGGATGAGATACATAGTATATCTGATCTTCCTAAAATATCAACATAATCAGCTTTGTGACAAAACGAAATGTACAAATACTCTAATGAAGCAGTTTCTGCTGTCACAAAAGGTTTAAAGAATCTAGAATAAATTATGATATTACTTCAATCTTTCCTGGGTGACTTTCATGATTATCTGATAACTTTTTTGTTTTAAAAATGAGGTATACTAACAATGACATTATATTAACTTATAATTTCTTTCTCAAGACATATCCAGGACATTTTAAAATCTTAAAACTGAGTTAAATCTTTCTACACTTTTGGAACTATGAAGACATCAACATTGGTTTCTTTTAAAATAACAGACATGGATACAACTGATTTGATGAAAGGTTATTTATTGTGTTGAAATAATAAAATATTTAAAAGGCAACAAAACTTTATCAATGAAACATGTAATTAGACAGTGAGGGAAAGAACGAGATAGAAAGGTAAAGAGTAGCAGAGAGCAGACTGAGATCAGTATCAGAGTGAAACCAGTAGCAGAGTCCCAGTGAGTCAGGTCAGGACTGGGAACACTGGTCTCTCCTCAGTGTCTCTGAGAGTGGAGTCTGGGAGCCCTGGGTGGCCTCACAGGTCACAGAGCCCACCTTCTCCCACTGGTCTGCAGGGAGCCTCAGGGTGCTGCTCCAGCTGTATTTGCCGTCCTTCCCCAGCACCCCGGGGCTCCTGCTCTCCTCCCAGCTGCTGCTGCTGCTGCTGCTGCTGCCGTCCACCTTCCAGGCCAGACTCCAGTCTGAGGGGAAGCCCTTGTTGGCAAGGCACATGAGCGTGGCCTTCCCCTTCAGCAGCTCCTCACTGGAGGGGGGCAGCACCGTCAGGGTGGGACGGACATCACCTAGGAGACACCAATCAGCTTAGAGGACAGGGACCACACAGCTGTCAATCAACCAGCAGCCACTTGGACACCTTTACTGTGTGAGAGTTGGTTTTCTCCTTTAAGGAGTTTCTGTCAGATGGTTTTTCTGCTCCACCAGTCACTCACTCACACATTGTTTCACTTCCCTTTAAGAAGCCTCTCATGTAAATCAGCACAGAGAGAATCATCTACACAATGAGCTGATATATATCAAACTACACACTGGAAATAAAATGTCAACTTTTGGACAAATCTTTAAACCTCGAAATCAAGATCATCAACAACCTAACTATACATGACTTTAAAGTATTTAGTGGAATAGAAACAAATCCAGAAAATGAGCTGACAACATCAAATGTTCTTCATGTGATTTTGATCATCATTACCAAACTGTTCAAATAGTTTTCAAACTTTGAAACAATACATGACACAGTAAAGAGATGTTGCACATTTTCAAATACCGATCTTTATCTTTGCTCTGTTCAGTTGTTTGAATATCTGAATCTTCATTTGCTTTAAACAGTTATCATTGATGTGGAAAATTAAAAATGAATCTTGTAGAACAGTTTTTCAGTTTTATCTTTTCCACACTTCAAGTCATTTAAATTTCAGTTTGACAGAAATGTGTAAAGAAATGTTTAGTGAAGCTGCTCTGAGTTAGTCTCCACGATAAAGGAGGAGAAATAAAAACGTGAATACATATATATTTTATCGACTGTAAACAGATTTTAAAAAACATTACTTTACAATACTCACTATATAGTTTTTAGTATTTGTGCAGAAACTTACTTCCAACATTCAGTCTGGTTCCTCCACCAAAAGTCCACCACAGTGATACAAAGTCATTGAGCCGCCGTACAAAAACCTCTCACTGTAGAGAGACACGGCTCTCTGACTTTGTCAGACTGAACTAAACCTACAAGCCCTCAAGATGCTACTTTACCATTAAAGTTGGAAATAATGATTTATCCTCTGACTTAATTTTTCATTGTCTTTACAATGAACAATGAACGTTTGTTTTTTTCTATATCAACAGCAAACTTTTGTCTCTTAGAGTAAAATATTTCTGTAAAACTTATGGATTAATATTTCACAAATATGGAAAGGTAAGAGTGCAGAAAGTAAAGGAAGAAAAATAGCTCCTGAAATAATAGTTTCTTAAAAGTTTGACTTACTTCCAACATTCAGTCTGGTTCCTCCACCAAAAGTCAACCACAGTGATACAAAGTCATTGAGCCGCCGTACAAAAACCTCTCACTGTAGAGAGACACGGCTCTCTGACTTTGACACAAACAAACTCACCAAAATGAGGCTGTTTGTAAAATGTTGTCAAATAAAAAGAAATCTGACAATAAGACAGTGCTGCAGATTTCCTTAATGCATGTTCTTGGTACATGTTAAATGTCTGTAATTTCTTCTCTTGCAATTAATTTAAATAAGACAGAAGACATTAGAGTAGATTGACTTTATTGTCCACCTCAGTGGAAATTTGTGTTTGGCTTCTCCCAATGTACAGCAAAGGTAAATACAATGCACATAACACAGCACACCATTAAAAACATATAATATACAGAATACAATATACAATAGTGTAAATGGACAGGTAGCAGCAGATAAGTTCTATAAATAATTCAAGAAAGCAAATCTTATAAAATAACAAGTGTTCTCTGGTGGAGTCATTCTGTGTTCAATGGCTGTATGACATAAGGAATAATATACTTCTTGTAAATGTTCCAGCAGGTCCATGGGACCCTAAATCTAACATTTACTATAATCTGATAAAGTGATTGATCCATTGATGAACAGCATCATCAGAGTAATCCAAGTCCCTGTTGGAGTCAGTCAGAGCATTTCCATAGAGAGCCACTTTGCATCAGCAGCACCATGCTCCAGTGCTCTGGGAGAGTTTATAGTCCTGAGAGTTGAACACTGGATGACTGACAGCTGTCCTTCATGACAACAGAAGACACAGAAATCCTCCTCATCAAAAACATGACTTTGATCTCCGTCCTCATCTGGACTCTCCTCTGCTGCTGCTTCACAGGTAAAGTCCAGAGAATCAAACTCCTCTCCTCTATCAACATCCGTCCCTCTGAAATGAAGACGACTAAACCGTGACGCTGCTTTATGTTTTTGTCTCTGTATCCTCAGAGTCCAGAGGCCAGGTCACAGTGACTCAGCCTGGAGCAGTGAGCTCTGCTCTGGGAGGCTCCGTCTCCATCAGCTGTAGGACCAGTCAGGATATTTATAGTTCTAGCTGTTTAGCCTGGTACCAACAGAGAGATGGAGAAACTCCTAAATTGCTCATTAAATATACTAGCTCTCGAGAATCAGGGATTCCAGATCGTTTTACAGGCAGTGGATCAAACTCTGACTTCACTCTGACCATCAGTGGAGTCCAGACTGAAGATGCAGCAGTTTACTACTGTCATAGTGGACATTACATCAACAGTCAGTGGGTGTTCACACAGTGAAAAAGCGTCGTACAAAAACCTCCCTCAGTCAGACTGAACAGAAACTGAACTGACTGCTGCAGCTGGAATCTACTGCAGAGACTGATACACTTCACTGAGGACACACACACACACACACACACACACACACACACACACACACACACACACACACACACACACACCCCATTTGTTAAAATACATTTCCTAATACAATCATGTACAAGACATGAATGTCCTCTATCTTTTTACATTTTTCACTGATCCCACAGCTAAATGGATTAATACAAGCATCAGTATCAAGCATATGTTCAGAGTCCACAACCACAAAATCTGTTTGTATGCAGATTACATTTGATTATAATACCGTTAGTTTTCTTTCTTATAGGCCATTATTGTATCAGATATTAAAACATGTTTTCTGGTTCCTATCACTTCCCTCTTAAATGTACAGAAAAGTCTATTGCACACTTTGTAATGCAGGCGCATAATCACAGTGAGGGACTTCCCTGAATATATGAAATCTAGAAATCCCCTCCTTAACATTTGTAAATGATCAGACAGCTCATCAGATCCCTCCTGAGCACCGTGCACAGATCTCTGATCAACAAGTAAAACAAAGTCTGTTTCAATCCCAGCATCACTGATACACATGTTGAATAGAAACCAGTGGGTTGATTCTCTTGTAGATTACCACATCTGGACAGATGTGTTTTAGTGGAACAGACTGGAGGATGATCTGGGCTTCTCTCCCTCTGTCTCTTACCTTTTAAAATCTGGGTCTGTTGTTGATTTGTCATTCATATGTGTGTATATATATCTACATATCTATATCTTTTTTTTTTCTTGTTTTTTTAAACCTTTACTGACTGACTTGATATTTCACCATTGTTGGAATCCACTAAACTAATGTTTCTAATCTTACAAAACTATTATTACAATTGCACCATTTTTCTATGGTAATTGGAATTTTTCAAAAACATTACCTTACCCAGTGTAACGGACTGTTTAGGTCAATTGAGGGGATTGTGTTAAGTGTTAGGTATGTAACTAACACAACCACTTTCTTCAACTAATTTGCAATCTGAAAAAAATATGGCTGATGTTTTGTCACCTAGACTAAGCAGTGGGATGTCTAATTTCATAGGCCCAATCTACAATTAAAAGTTCTTCACTGACCTGGAAAGGGTGCATTAGATGGGTACAAAAAAATGGGGAAAAAAGCACTGCCCACTCAGCAATAAACCTGATAATGAGAGAAGACTACAGGCAAACTCTCTCTCTATTGGGGCCTGACTCTCACTGTTATTAAAGCTGCCACTTATTTTGCTCCACCACAGTTCATTTACTCACACCACTTTGTAAGAATCATGAATAACCAGGTTAATGTTATGTTATAATGTTTCATTCAAACATTATAATGTGACTCACACTGGGATACAGCTGATACACATACGGTATGTGTGCAGGTGTGTCTTCAACTCAACTACAGAGGATCGAGATAAAGACCAATCTAGGCATATTTGATTTAATAATTATCAGCTATAAATCTCGATTTTGTTCTTAAAATGACAGCAGTCAAAATCACCCCACTGTCCACCGTTAAAACATCGGTCAGCAGTTATATGACAGTAAGCAGCAGTGAACGATGCAAGCAGACAGCTGTTTGTGCCTTTTCCCTGTGAGTGCAGGTGAAACGCCTGCAAAGTGCTGCTGTTTGTTGAATATGAAAGTGTTATGTTTATGATGGGGATGAAGAGCGTCTGTTTTATTTTCTTAATGCTCTTCAGCTGTAGAACATATCACATCATATCATCACATATCAGGACAAACTTTACTCAAATTATTTAGTTTGTAACATGTTATTATTGGTTTCCCTCAAATGTATCATCACCTTGTATTTCATCATTAATCATTAATTTGTATTACTAGACCATGCTCCTAAAATAATCCATTCCCTCATTCGTTATTGAGTTAATGTAGAAGTAGAAATTACCACGTGTGTGTATAATCCCCTCCTTAACATTTGTAAATGATCAGACAGCTCATCAGATCCCTCCTGAGCACCGTGCACAGATCTCTGATCAACAAGTAAAACAAAGTCTGTTTCAATCCCAGCATCACTGATACACATGTTGAATAGAAACCAGTGGGTTGATTCTCTTGTAGATTACCACATCTGGACAGATGTGTTTTAGTGGAACAGACTGGAGGATGATCTGGGCTTCTCTCCCTCTGTCAATTGCCTTTTGAAATCTGGGTCTGTTGTTGATTTGTCATTCATATGTGTGTATATATATCTACATATCTATATCTTTTTTTTCTTGTTTTCTAAACCTTTACTGACTGACTTGATATTTCACCCTTGTTGGAATCCACTAAACTAATGTTTCTAAACTTACAAAACTATTATTACAATTGCACAATTTTTCTATCATGTATAAATGCATGATGGAGAAACCGAATCCTTTTTGTTTATATATGTATGGCTGACATTTAAAAATAGAAGAATTTCCATCCTTCTCAAAACAATTTTATTTTTTACCATGACTCGTCATCCCAGCTGAAAAGTGGCTTTACTCTCTTTACAAAGCACTGATAACATTTTAATGAAAAATAACAAAATGCATTTAAACCTGCACACCTTTAAAAGTGTTGGTATGTTAGTCAATGTCAAACATTTCTGGTCTTAACCTTTCTTTAACATGTTTCCACAATAAGTGTTGTACGTCAAACACCCTGTCCCTGTTGGAGTCAGTCAGAGCATTTCCATAGAGAGCCACTTTGCATCAGCAGCACCATGCTCCAGTGCTCTGGGAGAGTTTATAGTCCTGAGAGTTGAACACTGGATGACTGACAGCTGTCCTTCATGACAACAGAAGACACAGAAATCCTCCTCATCAAAAACATGACTTTGATCTCCGTCCTCATCTGGACTCTCCTCTGCTGCTGCTTCACAGGTACAGTCCAGAGAATCAAACTCCTCTCCTCTATCAACATCCGTCCCTCTGAAATGAAGACGACTAAACCGTGACGCTGCTTTATGTTTTTGTCTCTGTATCCTCAGAGTCCAGAGGCCAGGTCACAGTGACTCAGCCTGGAGCAGTGAGCTCTGCTCTGGGAGGCTCCGTCTCCATCAGCTGTAGGACCAGTCAGAGGGTTAGTGGTGGGAGCGAGCTGCACTGGTACCAACAGAGAGATGGAGAAACTCCTAAACTGCTCATTTACTATACTAGCAATCGACAATCAGGGATTCCAGATCGTTTTACAGGCAGTGGATCAAACTCTGACTTCACTCTGACCATCAGTGGAGTCCAGACTGAAGATGCAGCAGTTTACTACTGTCAGAGTTATCACAGTGGCGGTGTGTTCACACAGTGAAAAAGCGTCGTACAAAAACCTCCCTCAGTCAGACTGAACAGAAACTGAACTGACTGCTGCAGCTGGAAGCTACTGCAGAGACTGATACACTTCACTGAGGACACACACACACACACACACACACACACACACCCTGTAAGACTATAAGATAAGAACATTTTTGTTCCACAATGTGTGAAAAACATCCATAGATGTTATAGAACAAACAACACAATAATCACTTTTTCACCCTCATTAAGAACATTAAGTCATGTTTTAGCTGGGGCCAGGTTTGTCATCAATTTAGATAGATATACTTAATTTATCCTGAAGGAAATTAAGGTGTCCAATAGCTTATACACAACATAGATACACATAGGCACACAGACATTCTACAAAAATACAAAGAAAGATAAATAGTGTGCCTTTACAGTGAAGTTAGATTGTAGCATATTTAAAGGAGCAGTGTGGAAAAAATAGAGAAAGGTGTAATCGTATCATAGTGCAAGAGAGTGTCAGTGCAAGTACCTTGCCATTGCAAATTCTATATCTATTCAAGTACAACAGGCTACACAATATATCAAAAATAGAATAATCATTACTTAACTATACATAGACACTAGTAAAAGACTTGAAGAAAAGTTTAAGTTAAAGTTGAAAACTGTCCATACAGACAAAAAGACAGCGTGGTGTATTGACCATACAGGCAAGCTAGCAAAATGGGCAGGTGGCTAATATAGCCAGTAAGGGAGTCAAACAGTGCCAATCAGTCTAGTCTAGGGTAGTCCAGGGTAGTTTATGTGTATGTATAAAGGCACCCAGATGAAGGCATGGTACAAATGGCAGTGTGCAGAGCAGACTTAAACACTTAAGTCAATCACACTCCTCCCCTTCTGTGTAGCACTGAAGAGCTTAATGGCCCTAGGGACAAAGGACCTACGCAGCCTGTCTGTTTTGCAAGACAGAGACAGGAGCCTACTACTGAACATGCTCTTCTGCTTGGAGAAAGTGGTGTGCAGCAGGTGGCAGTCATTGTCCGTTATAGAGAGCAATCTGCTCAGGGTCCTCTTATCTGCAACTGATGTCAGTGACTCCAGCTCCATGCCCACCACTGAGCCAGCTTTTCTCACAAGCCTCTCCAGTCGTCCAGCATCCCTCTTCCTAGTGCTGCCTCCCCAACATACAACAGCATAGAAAAGGACACTGGCCAAATTTCATAGAATCCCACATTTTTTTCATATTCATAGTGGAGCAGTGGGTTTCAAATGTCTCCTTCTCCTTCCTCCTTGCCTTTCCTAATTTGCTGTTGAGTTTTTTGGGGGATATTCCTCATGGCCACAGTATCCCCAACTACGGACTACACACTCTTTAATTTGCTTGGAAATATAAGATTCATTGTTTGGATACAAAGTTATAGACTTCTGAGTTAACACGTTATCTCTACAAAATGTTACATAATCAGTAATAGTGTCTGTTGCTTCTTCTAAGTCCAAGCTATGGAAGAGGTCCAAGTTAGTGCAGTAAAAACATCCTTTTAATGGATCAATGCCATCATTGTCCCAAACGTGGATTGTTTTTAATGGTGGTGTACTGCTTTTAAGCAGGGACTTGTAGGGTTAACTTTAGTAATTCAATGATGGGATGTGGATATCAGTGAAGTCAGTATTGTGTAATGGGCGTGAGTGGACAATATACACATGTGGGGGTGTTGTAGAGAACTAAAGCAGACGGGAGAGGAGCAAAGCTGCAGCAGAGTGGAGAGTCAGCCAGAGAGAGGGCTGCACTGCATCCAGACTTAAATAACCTCCTGCTACTGGGAACATCCTCAGCTGTTCCCAGTTGCTCTAACCATCACCTGCAGAGAGAGCACAGACAGCTGAATCACACAGCTAACTCAAGATGACACCATCCATTCATATCACATTATAATCTCAGGTTCATTCTTGACTTTGGAAACAGCAAAACAATCTCTTCACACCGTCCATCCAGTAGCTGTTGTTGATCTTTTAATCATATCACATACTTTTCCTCAGCAGATGTTATTAAAATGTGGATTTTCAAATTCCCATTCCTCTCAGTATTTGTGAGACTTTTTGTCCACGTTGGCTTAGAAGTTAAAATATTCCATGAGAACTGGGTGAACTCTGTCTGCTGAGGAAGATCATGTAATTGGATCCAAAGATCTGAGACGAGACAAGACCGAGTAAAAATGCGGCAGATTCTGAGACGAGACCGAAACCTTCAAAGAGTGGTCTTGAGACCAAGACTGATATTGAGAACTACAACACTGGACTCAGCCTTCTATAAAGACTCATCACTGCTTTACTTGGTGACATCTTCACATTACAAACACCCAAACATGTCAAACCTGCATTAATATTAATATCACTAATCATTATCAAAAAACACCATATTACCAAACTGGAAAAACAGAACAAAACTGTCCACAAGTCACTGGATCAGTTTACTACCAGACTTTTCAATATCCTCTCCATGTGAATATGTAAATATGTAGGTCCATGCTCTCAGCACTGAGGGGGAAACAGCATGACATGTTGAGGACAGCTACAGTTCACTGACTCTGTGTGTTTGCATATGTGTCCTGCCTCTCTGCTCCCAGCCGTTAAGAGGCCAGTGTTGATCAGTGACTGTCCAGGACTTTCAGAGACACTGACACGCCGGCAGCATGATGATGATGTCACTGATTCTACTGCTGGCCACCCTGGGGCTCCTTGTTCAGGGTGAGACTATCTTCTGAAAACTTTGCTTCAGGATGCAACCAGGTTCACCTCAATGATGTTCTGCTATGATGGAGAAACACTGGAACAAGCAGCATTTACCTTCTTCCATCTCTTCTCCATGTTAAAGAAATGAGACTCTTCTGTTTGGATGTTGATCATCTTTCTCCAAGCTGGATTTGTCTCAATAACTCTTCTGCTCTTTTTCATGTTTTCCAGGTTCATCAGGAGAAATCATCCTGACTCAGTCTCCTGGATCTCAGTCTGTTGCTCCAGGACAGTCTGTCTCTATCAGATGTAAAGCCAGTTCAGCTGTTAGTACTAGCGTACTCAGCTGGTACCTTCAGAAACCTGGAGAATCTCCTAAACTCCTGATTTATTCAACTTCAACTCTTCAGTCTGGAGTTTCAGATCGTTTTAGTGGAAGTGGATCAAACACTGACTTCACTCTGTCCATCAGTGGAGTTCAGACTGAAGATACAGCAGTTTACTACTGTCAGCAATATCAAAGCTATCCAGTCACACAGTGATACAACGTCGTACAAAAACCTCCTCAGCTGGAGAGGAACTGATCTGATTCAACAGCTGCACTGAAACTAAAACACAAGTTTGACTGACCAAAAATATATTTAATAATAATCGACTTTGAACACTTTAACACTAAATATACTTTATCTAACTACAAGTTATACTTTAAAGTCTTTCATTAAAACAGGGTTTGACATTCTGCTGCACATCAAAGCTGACTTCTGTTAAAGTATAATTTCAATTCTTTGATAGGTTTAATCCACAGAGTATGATAACACATGAACACTAAAACTGTAAATATGATTTGATTATTTAATATTTAACCAGATTTCATAGAAACTCAAACATACTCATAGTTGAAATACATTACAACATCTAATTTCATTCATGTTGTAAAGTTACTAATCACGTCTATGACATATTTTAGTCATTTTGTGTTTTGTATTTTTTAGCGAACAAATGTACTTTATGATTGAAATCAAAAATGATCCATTGAGTATGTAAATCAGAAACGTTTAAATTATTTCCTTTGTCGTCTCTTTATTTATCTTCGTGGATCTTCAGCAGAAACACAATGTAAATATTTCCAGAGTTTGAACTGAAGATCAGTCATTTTACTACTCTCTATGCTGATGATATTGTGATCATTGTTTTCTAAAAATATTGACATTTTTTAGATACACTTAAAGCAATTACAATATAACAGTCCTTACTTTAAACACACTTCAATTCAATTCAATTTTATTTATAGTATCAAATCATAATAATCAGTAATAAGAGTGATGGGATGATGTATCATTGAAATATTCTGACCATGAGTTTTGTTCCAAAGCTTTATTATTACAGACATTGTTTGTTTTATATATATCCTACATAACTGTCTTTCTACATTAGAGAGTTTACCACATGTTTGTTAGATCAGTTTGTCCTCAGGAATTCAAAAAGTCACTGACACGCTTAAGAAAAGATGTAAAGAGACACTTTGATAATAACAAACATGGAAACAACTGATTTGATGAACATGTCTTTATTGTCTTTAAACACTGAAATAATATAGAAATATTGCAACAAGCTGGTAATTATCGCTATTGAAAAATATCAAATTAAAAACAGAGATAGTTGCAGAGAGCAGACTGAGATCAGTATCAGAGTGAAACCAGTAGCAGAGTCCCAGTGAGTCAGGTCAGGACTGGGAACACTGGTCTCTCCTCAGTGTCTCTGAGAGTGGAGTCTGGGAGCCCTGGGTGGCCTCACAGGTCACAGAGCCCACCTTCTCCCACTGGTCTGCAGGGAGCCTCAGGGTGCTGCTCCAGCTGTATTTGCCGTCCTTCTCCAGCACCCCGGGGCTCCTGCTCTCCTCCCAGCTGCTGCTGCTGCTGCTGCTGCTGCTGCCGTCCACCTTCCAGGCCAGACTCCAGTCTGAGGGGAAGCCCTTGTTGGCCAGGCACATGAGCGTGGCCTTCCCCTTCAGCAGCTCCTCACTGGAGGGGGGCAGCACCGTCACAGTGGGACGGACATCACCTAGGAGACACCAATCAGCTTAGAGGACAGGGACCACACAGTTGTCAACCAACCAGCAGCCACTTGGACACCTTTACTGTGTGAGAGTTGGTTTTCTCCTTTAAGGAGTTTCTGTCAGATGGTTTTTCTGCTCCACCAGTCACTCACTCACACATTGTTTCACTTCCCTTTAAGAAGCCTCTCATGTAAATCAGCACAGAGAGAATCATCTACACAATGAGCTGATATATATCAAACTACACACTGGAAATAAAATGTCAACTTTTGGACAAATCTTTAAACCTCCAAATCAAGATCATCAACAACCTAACTATACATGACTTTAAAGTATTTAGTGTAATAGAAACAAATCCAGAAAATGAGCTGACAACATCAAATGTTCTTCATGTGATTTTGATCATCATTACCAAACTGTTCAAATAGTTTTCAAACTTTGAAACAATACATGACACAGTAAAGAGATGTTGCACATTTTCAAATACCGATCTTTATCTTTGCTCTGTTCAGTTGTTTGAATATCTGAATCTTCATTTGCTTTAAACAGTTATCATTGATGTGGAAAATTAAAAAAGAATCTTGTAGAACAGTTTTTCAGTTTTATCTTTTCCACACTTCAAGTCATTTAAATTTCAGTTTGACAGAAATGTGTAAAGAAATGTTTAGTGAAGCTGCTCTGAGTTAGTCTCCACGATAAAGGAGGAGAAATAAAAATGTGAATACATATATATTTTATCTACTGTAAACAGAATTTAAAACATTACTTTACAAAATTTACAATATAGTTTTTAGTATTTGTGCAGAAACTTACTTCCAACATTCAGTCTGGTTCCTCCACCGAACGTGTACCACAGTGATACAAAGTCATTGAGCCGCCGTACAAAAACCTCTCACTGTAGAGAGACACGGCTCTCTGACTTTGTCAGACTGAACTAAACCTACAAGCCCTCAAGATGCTACTTTACCATTAAAGCTGGAAATAATGATTTATCCTCTGTCTTAATATTTCATTTTCTTTACAATGAACTTTTTAATTTTCTATTTCAACAGCAAACCTTTGTCTCTTAGTGCAAATATATAAATAATAAAATAAAATATTTCTATAAAACACAAATATGGAAAGTTAGTAGTGCAAAAAGTAAAGGAAGAAAAATAGCTCCTGAAATAATAGTTTCTTAAAAGTTTGACTTACTTCCAACATTCAGTCTGGTTCCTCCACCAAAAGTCCACCACAGTGATACAAAGTCATTGAGCCGCCGTACAAAAACCTCTCACTGTAGAGAGACACGGCTCTCTGACTTTGACACAAACAAACTCACCAAAATGAGGCTGTTTGTAAAATCTTGTCAGATAAAAAGAAAACTGACAATAACACAGTGCTGCAGATTTCCTCAATGCATGTTTTTGGTACATGTTAAATGAATGTGATTTCATCTCTTGCAATTAAATTAAATAAGACAGAAGACATTAGATTAGATTGACTTTATTGTCCACCTCAGTGGAAATTTGTGTTTGTCTTCTCCCAAAGTACAGCAAAGGTAAATACAATGCACATAACACAGCACACCATTAAAAACATACAGAATATACAGAATACAATATACAATAGTGTAAATGGACAGGTAGCAGCAGATAAGTTCTAAAAATAATTCAAGAAAGCAAATCTTATAAAATAACAAGTTTTCCCTGATGGAGTCATTCTGTGTTCAATGGCTGTATGACATAGGGAATAAAATATTTCTTGTTAATGTTCCAGCAGGTCCATGGGACCCTAAATCTAACATTTACTATACTCTGATAAAGTGATTGATCCATTGATGAACAGCATCATCAGAGTAATCCAAGTCCCTGTTGGAGTCAGTCAGAGCATTTCCATAGAGAGCCACTTTGCATCAGCAGCACCATGCTCCAGTGCTCTGGGAGAGTTTATAGTCCTGAGAGTTGAACACTGGATGACTGACAGCTGTCCTTCATGACAACAGAAGACACAGAAATCCTCCTCATCAAAAACATGACTTTGATCTCCGTCCTCATCTGGACTCTCCTCTGCTGCTGCTTCACAGGTAAAGTCCAGAGAATCAAACTCCTCTCCTCTATCAACATCCGTCCCTCTGAAATGAAGACGACTAAACCGTGACGCTGCTTTATGTTTTTGTCTCTGTATCCTCAGAGTCCAGAGGCCAGGTCACAGTGACTCAGCCTGGAGCAGTGAGCTCTGCTCTGGGAGGCTCCGTCTCCATCAGCTGTAGGACCAGTCAGAATGTTTATGTTTGGAGCAGCGGCTACAAATGTTTAGCCTGGTACCAACAGAGAGATGGAGAAACTCCTAAACTGCTCATTCACGGTGCTAGCACTCGACAATCAGGGATTCCAGATCGTTTTACAGGCAGTGGATCAAACTCTGACTTCACTCTGACCATCAGTGGAGTCCAGACTGAAGATGCAGCAGTTTACTACTGTCAGAGTTATCACTGGATCAACAGTCAGGATGTGTTCACACAGTGAAAAAGCGTCGTACAAAAACCTCCCTCAGTCAGACTGAACAGAAACTGGACTGACTGCTGCAGCTGGAAGCTACTGATACACTTCACTGAGGACACACACACACACACACACACACACACACACACACACACACTTATGGCCTGTAGTGGCCACAACAAAAGAGAGACACATTATGATCAAGTTTTACAAAATGTTTTTATTAAACAAATGAAACCAAATTAAAGGTTAACTTAAGTAATTAAAGTATGGTTGGTGGATATCAGTAAAGTCAGTGGAAAATGTGTGCACGTGGGCAGAGAACAGAACTAAAGCAGACGGGAGAGGAGCTGTGGTATCTTTAATAGTGATGGTGTGATGATGTGTTGGAGAGGAAATCCGCTTGGCACTGTTCTTGATTATAAAAGTTTTATTACATCAAGTTTTCAGCATCAATTACAAGCCCTGCAGAAGCTCGGAGAGTTACGAAGCCCAAAGTATACTCTGAAGTTCTGCTGTTGAGACACAGTATATATCCTATGGTTTGTGTAACATAAGACGTGGTGATGTGGGGGCAGGGGGCAACCAATCGGTAGCCTCCACATGGAATAGCTCCAGCAAAGTGCATGTATTCCGTTACTCCAACACTGGTTACAAGTCTACTTATGCCCTGTCTTTTGTTGTCATCTGTGCTGTCCCTTGTCTGTTTGAAATGCTCTACTTTAAGTAGTAATTGCACTTTATGTATAGTACATCGTGTGTGTACTAAATGTAGCCTGTCTCGTATGTTGTTTTTATATAATGTTGTTTTTATAAAATGTCGTTTTTATATATTTTAAACGTGTAACACCATTTAAGCCACGGTGAAACGTTGTATCGTTTCACTATAGTGTATATGGTTGAAATGACAATAAAACCCACTTGACTTGACTTGACTTGACTTGACTTGACTTGACTGCCCTCTGTAACCGGTAGGCGTGGCTTGGGAGTGGCCTTGTAGGGAAGTGAAGCAAGTGCATTCTGGGAGTTGTTGCCTTTCATCCACATGAGCCAAAAATATATTTTCTGGTTTTTCTCGGTCTAGAAGGTACCAACTTCTAAAATGATCTCACATTTCTACCTCATAAATGATGATCTTTCCAGCAGTGAAATATCCCTTTAAAAACCTCCTGCTACTGGGAACATCCTCAGCTGTTCCCAGTTGCTCTAACCATCACCTGCAGAGAGAGCACAGACAGCTGAATCACACAGCTAACTCAAGATGACATCATCCATTCATATCACATTACAATCTCTCAATTCTTGACTTTGGAAACAGTAAAACTATCTCTTCACAACGTCCATCCAGTAGTTGTTGTTGAGCTTTTAATCATATTATCATACTTTTCCTCAGCAGATGTTATTAAAATGTGGATTTTCAAATTCCCATTCCTCTCAGCATTTGTGAGACTTCTTGTCCACGTTGGTTTAGAAGTTAAAATATTGCATGAGAACTGGGTGAACTCCGTCTGCTGAGGAAGATCATGTAATTGGATCCAAAGATCTGAGACAAGACAAGACGAAGAGTAAAAATGCTGAGACGAGACCAAAACCTTCAAAGAGTGGTCTTGAGACCAAGACTGATATTGAGAACTACAACACTGGACTCAGCCTTCTATAAAGACTCATCACTGCTTTACTTGGTGAAATCTTCACATTACAAACACCCAAACTTGTCCATCCTGCATTAATATTAATATTACTAATCATTATCAAAAAAACACCATATTACCAAACTGGAAAAACAGAACAAAACTGTCTACAAGTCACTGGGATCAGTTTACTACCAGACTTTTCAATATCCTCTCCATGTGAATATGTAAATATGTAGGTCCATGCTCTCAGCACTGAGGGGGAAACAGCATGACATGTTGAGGACAGCTACAGTTCACTGACTCTGTGTGTTTGCATATGTGTCCTGCCTCTCTGCTCCCAGCCGTTAAGAGGCCAGTGTTGATCAGTGACTGTCCAGGACTTTCAGAGACACTGACACGCCGGCAGCATGATGATGATGTCACTGATTCTACTGCTGGCCACCCTGGGGCTCCTTGTTCAGGGTGAGACTCTCTTCTGAAAACTTTGCTTCAGGATGCAACCAGGTTCACCTCAATGATGTTCTGCTATGATGGAGAAACACTGGAACAAGCAGCATTTACCTTCTTCCATCTCTTCTCCATGTTAAAGAAATGAGACTCTTCTGTTTGGATGTTGATCATCTTTCTCCAAGCTGGATTTGTCTCAATAACCCTTCTGCTCTTTTTCATGTTTTCCAGGTTCATCAGGAGAAATCATCCTGACTCAGTCTCCTGGATCTCAGTCTGTTGCTCCAGGACAGTCTGTCTCTATCAGATGTAAAGCCAGTTCAGGAATTAGTAACTACCTTCATTGGTACCTTCAGAAACCTGGAGAATCTCCTAAACTTCTGATTTATACAGCTACAACTCGTCAGTCTGGAGTTTCCGACCGTTTCAGTGGAAGTGGATCTGGAACTGACTTCACTCTGACCATCAGTGGAGTTCAGACTGAAGATGCAGGAGATTATTATTGTTCACAGAGTGGTTACAGTTCCCCGTTCACACAGTGATACAACGTCGTACAAAAACCTCCTCAGCTGGAGAGGAACTGATCTGACTCAACAGCTGCACAGAAACAACAACACTAGACATACATATTAATACAGCATAACAAATACAAGAACAAGAAAAGTGTAACACAATCATGCACATATAGAATTTCCCAAAGTAAGTAATTTTATTGATGTGTTTGTTCTGGCAGGTTTTTAAACAGAGCCCTCAAAGTCAGGTCCAATGAGTGTTGAGTAAATTAGATTAATTCTCAATTAATGAGACAGGGTAATACTAGTGGTGAAATATTGACATAATTTATTCAGATAATGACATATCTTTTCTCAGTCTTTTGACAGGTTATTTTTACAACAATTGAGTATTTCAGCAATTATCTGAAATGTTAAATTGAATGAAATCATTCTAAATTAATTAGAATTAAAGTAATTAAAGGGTTTAAAGTTATATTTTATTGAAACACATCAAGAGTTGTCCAACAAGCTAAGACTCCTTTCAGTGAAACAGTAAAAATAATGTATTACAGTAAGACTTTTTCCATCAGTTTCATATTAAGTTTCATACATTTGATTTAAGGTTTAGTATTTCATGTACATTCAATGCACCTCATGTAGACTTTTGTTATTTTCATAAATTTTTTATTTTTATTATTGAGGTATTCATTTCAAACTCTAAAACCATTTCATTTAAAGGTTTGCAGATTTATTGACAGGATTTTACATATTGTCACAAACTGTTCACCTTCCTTCCCTCTGGTAGGCCATACAGGGCACTGTTCAACACAACCAGCTGATACAGAGACAGCTTCTTTCCTCAAGTAGTCACTCTGTTGAACACTCAGAAATAGCCCCCACCCTTACACTGAACAAAGTTAATCATCACTGTTCTGCTCATCTACCTCATGTCTGTTTCAATCATACAATTACAATATTGTATAATATATTACCATTGCACTGATCTGCCTTGCACTGTATTCATATCTAAATCCTAAAATCTCAGACTATACTGACTGATATTGCACTATTCCTTCCCTCTCTTTTGTATATTTTTTGTACATTGTAAATTCTATTGTATTGTTATACTGTACACTTAACAGTATTTTTATATTTCTTACTGTCATTTCTGTTTTTATTCTTATATGTTAAGTGAGTGTTGTACTTTGAGAGCAAAGATTAACTAGAGTCAAATTCCTTGTTTGTTTACGCAAACTTGGCCAATAAAGCTGATTGATTGTTTGATACAAATTAGAACATTTACATTTATCTCAGGTGAACATATACATGCATTACTTTAAATAAAAGGGTTGAACTTTTGTTAGAATACTTAAAATATAAGCAGATATGATTTTTTACAATGTAATGACATACTACAAAAATGTCAGATTTCAAAAACACTAACCTGTGTGATAACAACATTGTAAAGCAGCACATGAATAACTCAATAATAAAACATTATTGGTGTTTTTCTGGTGTTCTTCAAAAAACCTGCAACACTGACATTAAATCTTTGGTTTAGAAATCTCAGTTCAGAATCATGTTATAACTATATGTTGACGACGCTCTACAATTTATTTCAAATTCTAACTGTATTGAGTAACTTAGACTAAATTTTTAAATTATTTCATAAAAATGTCTCCCTTTCATCCACCCATTCACACCATGTTCATACCTGAATTCAGATAATAATGTTAAACAGAGAAACTGTCAGGTCAGCCTCAAAGAGTTCTGATGTAATCCTGGAGTTTATTAATGAAACCGTCACCATAAATCTTACTGAGATATGAGTTATGTCATCTAAACTCAGAAAACACTGGCATGACCACTTACACACAAATCCTTAAAATGACAGATGTGTTGTATTTTGTATATATATTTTTATTTTTATTTTTTATATATCTCTTGATATGGACCTACTTGTGAGTCTGAAATGATTTATTTTTTTAAACTTCTATATCTAAACATATAGGTGAAGGAAAAGATGCAGACTTTTATTTTATATGAATCATGTTTTATTGTCTTACAGCATTAACAGCATAAGATTATTACAGCAAATAAAACATCGCTATTTCAAGTTGACTACTTTTAAATTGGTCTGATGCCAGAAAGAGAGAGAGAGAGAGAGAGAGGAGAGAGAGAGATAGAGAGAGGAGGAGAGAGGGAGAGAGGGAGAGAGCAGACTGAGATCAGTATCAGAGTGAAACCAGTAGCAGAGTCCCAGTGAGTCAGGTCAGGACTGGGAACACTGGTCTCTCCTCAGTGTCTCTGAGAGTGGAGTCTGGGAGCCCTGGGTGGCCTCACAGGTCACAGAGCCCACCTTCTCCCACTGGTCTGCAGGGAGCCTCAGGGTGCTGCTCCAGCTGTATTTGCCGTCCTTCTCCAGCACCCCGGGGCTCCTGCTCTCCTCCCAGCTGCTGCTGCTGCTGCTGCTGCTGCCGTCCACCTTCCAGGCCAGACTCCAGTCTGAGGGGAAGCCCTTGTTGGCCAGGCACATGAGCGTGGCCTTCCCTTCAGCAGCTCCTCACTGGAGGGGGGGCAGCACCGTCAGGGTGGGACGGACATCACCTAGGAGACACCACTCAGCTTAGAGGACAGGGACCACACAGCTGTCAATCAACCAGCAGACACTTGGACACCTTACTGTGTGAGAGTTGGTTTTCTCCTTTAAGGAGTTTCTGTCAGATGGTTTTCTGCTCCACCAGTCACTCACTCACACATTGTTTCACTTCCCTTTAAGAAGCCTCTCATGTAAATCAGCACAGAGAGAATCATCTACACAATGAGCTGATATATATCAAAACTATACACTGGAAATAAAATGTCAACTTTTGGACTAATCTTTAAACCTCCAAATCAAGATCATCAACAACCTAACTATACATGACTTTAAAGTATTTAGTGTAACAGAACACAAATCCAGAAAATGAGCTGACAACATCAATGTTCTTCATGTGATTTGATCATCATTACCAAACTGTTCAAATAGTTTTCAAACTTTGAAACAATACATGACACAGTAAAGAGATGTTGCACATTTTCAAATACCGATCTTTATCTTTGCTCTGTTCATTGTTTGAATATCTGAATCTTCATTTGCTTTAAACAGTTATCATTGATGTGGAAAATTAAAATCATCTTGTAGAACAGTTTTTCAGTTTTATCTTTTCCACACTTCAAGTCATGTAAATTTCAGTTTGACAGAAATGTGTAAAGAAATGTTTAGTGAAGCTGCTCTGAGTTAGTCTCCACGATAAAGGAGGAGAAATAAAAACATGAATACTAAGAGATATTTCTTTGACTGTAAAGATAATTTAAAACATTACTTTACAATATTTACAATATAGTTTTTAGTATTTGTGCAGAAACTTACTTCCAAATTCCAGTCTGGTTCCTCCACCGAACGTGTACCACAGTGATACAAAGTCATTGACGCCGCCGTACAAAAACCTCTCACTGTAGAGAGACACGGCTCTCTGACTTTGTCAGACTGAACTAAACCTACAAGCCCTCAAGATGCTACTTTACCATTAAAGTTGGATATAATGATTATCTTCTGACTCAATATTTAATTTTCTTACAATTAACTTTTGAATTTTCTATTCCAACAGCAAACCTTTGCCTCTTAGTGCAAAATATTTCTGTAAAACTTATGGATTAATATTTCACAAATCTGGAAAGGTAAGAGTGCAGGAAGTAAAGGAAGAAAAATAGCTCCTGAAATGAAAAGGTTTTTAAATGTTTGACTTACTTCCAACATTCAGTCTGGTTCCTCCACCAAAAGTCCACCACAGTGATACAAAGTCATTGAGCCGCCGTAACAAAAACCTCTCACTGTAGAGAGACACGGCTCTCTGACTTTGACACAAACAAACTCAACAATGTTTGTAAAATCTGTGTGACAATAACACAGTGCTGAACAGTTCCAGAATGCATGTTTTGTATATATATTAAATGTAGAAAATATCTTCTCTTGCAATTAATTTAAATAAGACAGAACACATTAGATTAGATTGACTTTATTGTCCACCTCAGTGGAAATTTGTGTTTGTCTTCTCCTAAAGTACAGCAAAGGTAAATACAATGCACATAACACAGCACACCATTATAAACATACAGGGTACAGAGTAGCTCAGTCTGTAGGGAGTTGGGTTGGGAACCCAAACCGGAGGGTCGCTGGTTCAAGTCCCCATACGGACCAAAGTATGGTGGTGGACTGGTAGCTGGAGAGGTGCCAGTTCACCTCCTGGACATGCCAAGGTGCTCTTGACCTGGGCACCAAACCCCCAACTGCTCGGGGTGCCTGTCCATTGACAGCGGCAGCCCCCTCACTCTGACATCTCTCATTAGTGCATGTATAGTTACTGAGCATGTGGGTGTATTTCAGGCCTGTGTATAATATAACAGATTTGTGGGATTAATGAAGTATTTATATTATTATCATTAGTTACGGTTATAATAATAACAGATTATTAGTATTATTAATATACAGTACACAATACACGGTAGTGTAAATGGGCAGGTAGCAGCAGATAGTTCTATAAATAATACAAGAAAGCAATCTTATAAATAACAAGTGTTCCCTGTTGGAGTCATTCTGTGTTCAATGGCTGTATGGAATAGGGAATAAAATACTTCTTGTAAATCTTCCAGCAGGTCCATGGGACCCTAATCTAACATTTACTATACTCTGATAAAGTGATTGATCCATTGATGAACAGCATCATCAGAGTAATCCAAGTCCCTGTTGGAGTCAGTCAGAGCATTTCCATAGAGAGCCACTTTGCATCAGCAGCACCATGCTCCAGTGCTCTGGGAGAGTTTATAGTCCTGAGAGTTGACACTGATGACTGACAGCTGTCCTTCATGACAACAGAAGACACAGAAATCCTCCTCATCAAAAACATGACTTTGATCTCCGTCCTCATCTGGACTCTCCTCTGCTGCTGCTTCACAGGTAAAGTCCAGAGAATCAAACTCCTCTCCTCTATCAACATCCGTCCCTCTGAAATGAAGACGACTAAACCGTGACGCTGCTTATGTTTTTGTCTCTGTATCCTCAGAGTCCAGCGGTCAGTACACAGTGACTCAGCCTGGAGCAGTGAGCTCTGCTCTGGGAGGCTCCGTCTCCATCAGCTGTAGGACCAGTCACGATATTTATAATTTATAATTTATAATCTCTGACTTCACTCTGACCATCAGTGGAGTCCAGACTGAAGATGCAGCAGTTTACTACTGTCAGAGTGCACATTACATCAACAGCCTGTGGCTGTTCACACAGTGAAAAAGCGTCGTACAAAACCTCCCTCAGTCAGACTGACAGAAACTGAACGACTGCTGCAGCTGGAAGCTACGCAGAGACTGATACACTTCACTGAGG